>NC_056728.1:1264856752-1264981752 GCF_019279795.1 Protopterus annectens
TTCTATGGCTGACTAAATGACCAATAACTGCAGCTCTACAGATAAGTGGAACTACAGTTTGCAAGAATTCTGCTTGCTTTTTATGCAGGCTGAACTATGTGCCAGCATTGTGCACTACTGACTCACGATTATGATTCATTGTTGCACCTGCAATTCACAAATTATACCTCAAAGACACCTGGTTACACAGCTTCTGCTGACTTGTAAGTTGGTTTCCCTGAACAACCAGACCATATTTGAATCAGACATGTTAACCTGTGCTTAGTTAAACAGCTCCCGAGGTTAAGTTCAAGACTTTCTAAACTGGGTGTTATGTGTGGATAGTGTGTTTATATCATATATATTTAAAGATACTGTAAGTAAATGTATAAATACATGCATATATATATATATATATATATATATATATATATATATATATATATATATACACAGATACACATACACACACATGCACATACTGTATATAAAGTAATTCTCTATCCCTAACCCTTACTGTAACTCCAAACTGAAAAGAACCCACTTACCTGCACTTACGCATACTTCCTGGATCCACCACAGTTGACAATCTGACGTTGACAATTTAAACAGAAGACCTATCGAGCAAGCAATTCACCTTGTCAATAAAGTGTATTTGTAACAACCATATATCTATACACACACACACACACACACACACACACACACACACACACACACACACACACACACACACACACACACACACACCTGCATGTGAAGAGATAACTAATGAATGGCTGTCTGTGCATGTGAATGTTTTAGAACTGTAGTTGGTTATATAAATGCTATTACATAGTTAGGTATGCTGCTGAACAGTTTTAGTAGTTATAAGAGGCCTTTCAATATCTGGATGAGTAGCAGAGTCCCAGGCAGGATAATAGTTTGGCATTGAAGGTTCAAGTCACATGAATTTAAGAAGCAAGCATTAACTAGTTTAACAGGTAGTAATTAACACATTTGGGTTATGCTAATAGGAATTTACATGAAAACTTGATTTGCTTGTGTTATGCATTTTTACTCATACCAAGCTGCTGCATTTCAGTAAAGGAGTACCCTAGCTATTTAAATCACTTAGGGTGTGCCTCTTAGGTTCATAGGTGTGTACCAGGCTAATGGCCCTGGAGCCTTTACAAGTCTAGCCCATAGTATTACCCTGGCATCGTGCCGCCCATCGTTAGTTCCCAGTGCCTCTGTTGAGCAGAGCCACTGGAGTGATTTCCAAGGTGAATTTTCTATTTCCCATCCACTCATCAAGATTTCTCTTGAAAAGGGCCAGTGAGGTGGTCTGTTTGACATATATGGAACATCTATTCCATAGCATGGGCAGTCTCTGGGTTATGAACCTGTCCCTTCAGCACGTTCTGTTGATTGTGGTAATAAGGTTGAGGTATTTGGAGTGTGTGGTGTGCAGGGATTGGGATTTCTTTAGATGTAGCATTTCTAACAGAGCTGGGTCAGACATGGCTTTGTAACTCAGGCAGAGATTGCCTCTAAGTAGGCAATATGAGACAGAGAATAGTTGTTTTTATTTTAGTCTGTCCATATAGGATGTGTTTAAGGCCTAGGATCCTCTTTGTGAGGTACTTTTGCGGCCTCTCCAGTTGTTGCAGATGTCTAGTGAGGTACTTGCCAAATGGGGCATTGTACTCAATGACTGGCCTAATGAGGGAAGAGTAGAGGGAGATAATGACCCCTTTCTTCCTGGATGCAAAACCCTTAGTAATGAGATGTGCCACATAGAAGGACTTTCTGACCACAGTGGCAATGTGGTGGTCAAAAGAGAGGTTGCTGTCAACCTGTGTTCCCAGATCTCTTATAACGCCTTTTGTGTTCAGTGGACTACCATCAATGTGGTAATTCAAGGGAACTGGGTTTTTCCCAAAGGGGATGATGACACATTTTTTGGCATTGAGCTTAAGGCCATGGTTCTGACACCAGTCGTTGGTCTCAGTGAGGCCTTTCTGTAGGATCTCAACATAATTTGGGGAGTTAATAATAGCTCCCAACTTGCAATTGTCTGTGAACTTTGTCAGCCAGAGTCCCTTCATGTTGGCCTGGACTTCAGAGAAGTAGATACCAAACAGGAGAGGACCCCGGACTGAACCCTATGGGACTCCACTCGTGACTGGTCGGCAGTCTGACTTGGAGTCAGCTGCTTTCACACTGTGGGTTCCAACCGTGAGCCAGTTTGCAACCCACCTAGTGATATAGGGGTTGATGCCTAGTTTAGTGAGTTTTTCCTGTGATTCATGAGTGGGGAATGGTATCAAAGGCCTTTGGCCAGATCAAGGTAGGCTGTATAAACCACCTTGCCTTCATCCACAGCTCTGGTGACTGACTCAAAGAAGTCAACCAAGTTGGGCAGGCATGGTCTGCCCTTCATAAAACCAAACTGTGTGGAATCCAGAGTTTGGAGATTCCCTATATCCTTGTTTATTAGGTCCATGATGATGCATTCCATAGCTTTGCATATCAGACTCCTCAGGTTAATGGGGCAATAGTTCCCAGGGTCTGTAGTCACACCTCCTTTTGTGGAGAGGGATGACTGTAGCATTGCGCCATTTGGTAGGCACAAAGCCTGAGGTGAGACTGTGATTGAACAGGGCACACAGGTGAGTTACCAGATCACTCTGTAGTTCATGTAGAACACAGCCAGGGATATTGTCAGGTCCCATAGAAGCTGTATGCTTGGCCTTGGACAGTGTTGTTTTAACCTGTGCAGCAGTAATACTGGGTGCCTGGCAATCTACTGGTATTGTGATTGGTCCTTTGGGGGGAAGGGTAAAGTTGGCACTGAATCTGTCAGCCAGTATTTTGGCAATATCTGTTGGCTCAGTATAGGAGGTACCATTGTGCAGTAGCTCAGAGCAAATCTGGGTATTGCCATGGAAATTCTTTACATAACTATAGAAGGCCTTGTGGTTGTCTTTACTATCTGGTGCAATTCTGTTTTCATAGCTAGCATTAGAGGATTTGATGAGGGATCTCAACTTTTTCTTGAGGCTGGTAAGGGAGTTTTTCCAGTCTTGGGACTTTACCTTATTCTGCATCAGTTTCCTCCTTCTGATGTAGAGTTTGTTTATATCAGGGGACCACCAGATTGGCTGCCTTTTTTTGGAGGAGAGCGTCTTGGTTCTATTGAGTAGGTTGAGAGCCATGCATTTGTGTATGTGTTCGTACAGTACATTGGTGTATGATTCGGCGGTCATGCAACTATTCTCCATTTGCATGGGTGCCATGAAGTTAGCCACCTCTGTTTTTAGGAGCCCAAAGTTAGCTTTGGAGAAGTTTTTCATGGTGGTTACCTTTGTGGGGGGGGGGGGGGTGGATTTCCAAGGTGATTAGTTTGTGGTCAGATCTAACCAGGGAGGAGTTGACTATTGGTGTAGAGCAATGGTCACCCATGTTAGTAATGACCAGGTCAAGGATGTTGCTACCTCTAGTGTGGGTAAGAATGAGCTAGTCCAGTGCATTGTAATTAATGAATTCCAGGAAACTTTGGGCAAGTGTATTGGTACATGAGTAGTTTTCACAGTTAATAGAGGGGTAGTTGAAGTCGCCCAGTATGAGAGCATTAGGTTGGACCTTAATATTCTCCAGGGTGCTTAGGAACGTGGACTGTGAGTCTTGAGACATAGTTGGGGACCTATAGCAGGCTACAACCTGAATCACTGTCTTACCCAATGTTAGCTGCACCTGAAGTATCTCTGATTCATTATGTTGGGCTACCAGTCTGGAGGTGGCACATCATTTATGAATATAGAAACACCACTGCCTTTGGAGCTTTGGTCTTAGTTCTGGAGCCGAAAGGTGTGGAATGAGTTATAGCCTGGTAGTGCAGGGGTGCTTTCTGCTGCCTTGAACCAGGTTTCTGTTACAGCACAAATGTCGATGTTCTCCATTTTAAGGAGTGCTTTGAGCAAGTCCATTTTGAGATTTAGACTTCTAGGGTAGAGCAACATGACCCTTAGATTGCATTTGTTTGTAGCTGTTACAGTGCTAATTTGGTCTTTGGAACACCACCTAAAAAAGGTACTATAGGGGTGGCAAGAGCCTTGGCCAGTATCCAGAATCCCAGGGGTGACAGATGCAGGCCATCTCTGGCAAAGTGTTGAGGTCTGTCAGTCACGTCAGCCCAGGCAGACAGATACTGGATCCCCTTAGAATGACATCAGAAATTTAGCCAATTGGTGAAATCAATCATTTTCTGCTTGTACTGTGGTATCATTCTGGGTGATGGTAGGATGCTGCTCAGGGCTAGGGTCATACCCGCCTAAGCTACATAATCCGATAGCTCCTCCATGTCTCTTTTCATGTAGTCCAGGGAGGTACGTCTCAGGTCATTCACACCCACATGTACAATGACAGAGTCATGTTTGTCCGTGTTGTTGAGGGACCTGAGTGCGTGTGTTATGTGGCAGATCCTGGCACCTGACAAGCAGTGAGCTGCTAAATGAAAGTTTTAAACAGATAAAGGAGCAAAGAAACTCTAGAGAATGCTGTTAACTGCAAACAAATCAGTTATATGATACACTCCTTGGCAGGATATCAGAACAAACAGCACTAGCAAGTCAAACAAATAGTGTCAGTGTGACAGTTCAGTGTTTGTGTTTATTTTCTTCTGGTCAGAATTTCATATTTGAGAAGATAATAAGTTTATCTTGCTTTGAAATTTCCAAAAGTTTTCTAGCACACTGGCGGAATTGTTCAATGTTGCATCTAATGTATTAAGTTTTACCTCCTATATGAAGAGAGTAAAGGAGCAACCATGGTAAATAAAGGAAGAGCAGGCCCGTAGAAACAAGGCAAAACCACAGAACAGTTGGAGTGCTATACATTTCACCAATATGTAATATGCAGCATCATGCCAACAGGTACACACAGATTACTAAGTAAAACACATTAACTTTGTTGTGTGACAGATTATAATATGGCTATGGATTGATATTTGTAGATAACTGCATATGGCTGCTTAGATATTCTCATCCCAGACTGATAAAAAAAATGGCCATGCATGGCACAGTTAGGTCATAAAAGTGCATTTTGGACTGGAACCTTATGAAATGTTCAGCATGGGACATTTCTATGTGTAATATGAGCATTTTGAATAAACCAGCACAGCCTCAGATCCACACACATACATATATGTGTTTGTGAGTGTGCATGTTTGAGGATCTACCCTTGTGGGGTATTTTAAGTCTAACCAGTTTCCATTTTGATTCTTAAATTAACCAATCCCATTTGTTGTTAGATTGGTCTTACCCATCCCATGGTCAATAATAATATATTACTCCTACTGAAAATAACTAGGATCATACCATAGATAATTTGAGGGGACCCACAAATAGGGTAAAGCATTTAGGAGCTGCTTCTGTCTATTCGTAGTACAGTGGGCAGTCCCAGGGTAAAATTTCTAATACCCATCTATAAATCCAAATTGCACTTGAATATGGGCAGTGGATGACCTTTGAACCTCTAAAAAGGCACACCATCAGTGTAAATTTCAAACAGAATCATAAAAGCATTGCCAAACTGTTGACAGAACAACCAAGTTTAATAATGTTAATTGCTTAACATTATTAAACAGAGCTGATCTTTGTTTCATGTGGATGGAGAGTCTGTTCCAGAGCAGCAGTATTGCCTGCAAGATATACCTGTGCCTCCAAGCCGTTCTGTTAATGTTGCACAAGTTGTTTAGTTCTGTAGACCAAGTATTTTTGCTGATATTTGACTTGTTGGTGTGCAGTAGGTCCATTACTATTTTGGGAGAGGGTGCCTTATTTTCCAGACATAGGCCTCCTCTTAGCAGTTTGTAGATTACTGTGTTTAGTGACAGGAATTTGAGGTGGTCTATGTAGTACATATTATTTAGGTCTTGTATCCTTTTAGTAAGGTATCTCTGTGGACATTCCAGTTGTTGCATGTGTCCAGATAGATACATGCAAAAAAGGGAATTATACTCAATGGCTGGCCTAATGAGGGCAGAGTAAAGAGGGGCAATGACACCCCTAGATCTAGACACAACCCCTTTGTTTATAAGCTGGGCAATATAGAAGGACTTTCTTATGACAATGGACAAATTGGTCAAGTGTTAGGTCCTATTTTACAGAAGTTCACAAATTCTGAACACGTGGGTCAACTCTTAGGGGTATATTGTCAATGTGGTAGTTCCTTGGGATAGATGACTTCCCAAAGGATATGATAATGCCTTTTTAGGCATTTAGTTTCAGTCCATGATTTTGGCATCAGTTATTTGTTTGGGACAAACATTCCTGCAGGATGGTTAAGTTATTTGGGGATTCAGTGATTGCTCCTAGCTAGCAGTCATCTGCAAACTTAATCAGCAAAAGCCCTATGGTATTAGCTTTTACTTCAGTGAAGCAGATGCCAAACAGGAGAAGTCTCATTACTGAACCTAGGGTACTTCGTTGGTGACTAGTCTCTTTATAGAGGTAGGTTCCCCTATTTTGGTCTCCTACATTCTGTATGTGAGACAGTTGGCAATCTACGATGATATAGGGGTTTGGAAAAATGTGTATAAGCCTTTAAATGCATACTACTGTATGGACTATGGGAATATTCTCACAGAGTTATACAAAATTTTGTACTTTTCAAGCTTTCAAGGCCAACTGCAACTGTGTTGGAGTCTCCATATTTGTCATTGGACATATTATTTCCAAGACGATCCCTTGGGAATCACATAGTGAACTCACTGAACTGTAGATCACTCTAGGTAGGATTAATTATCATCTCATAGCTTGTTATAGAGCACCTTCTTTGTCCCTGATGGCCACGTAAGATTCCTAAGAGTTCTAATGATCTCTCTAGTAGCATAAACTCACTTATTTTGGCTAACTTTAACTAACCTTTCAGTACACTGGGACATCTAAACCTCCAATGCAGGATATGTCCAAATATTCTAAGACTTAATAAACAGACATTGTATTGAGTAGTTGGTGAATAAATCTGTTAGAGGTCCCAGCATTATTAATTTGATTCTCACAAATGTGGCTGCCTCTTGCACTAATCTGCTAGTATCACCTTCAGCAGTGAAGTCTGACCATAAGCATATGACCTTTTCCTTTAAAATACCTTCTATTTTACTACATACATAAAGAACCACCAGGAAAAAAAACATCTTAATCATTTGTGTCTTAATAATGATATCCTTAAATAATAGTTTCCATAGTCTTGTCTAACTTAGTCCTTGTTGTAATTTCTTTAGCTGTTTCATTATCCTATTTCAACCAAATTCCCAAGCATTATACCCTGTCATGACCTCACAAAAAATGGAAGTGTTGTACCAAGTCTACTATATCTTTTTTACTTCATTTACTTTATATTCTGGTATGTTATTAAAATACTTCAGTTTATTAAATATTACTTTATATCATATTCTGGATTGGTAACCAGTAGTATTCTGTTGTCTGCAAAAAGGGTTATTTTCTCATTAACACTTCTCCATTTACATTCAGTTAGGTTTGACTGTCTTATGTTCTTGGCTAATGACTCTAAATATAATGCAAACAGTAATGGTGAAAGTGGATATCCCTGCCTAGTTCCTCTTGTAAGGCTAAATACTTTATACAGCTCACCACTGCCACACCTCTCTCTTGCTTGAGCTCCTCTGTAAATATTATATATTAATGTTGCTCTTGTTTCTGGAATCCCAAATGACTCTAAGGATCTCTTCATAAATTCACAAGTTACTCGGCCAAAATGTTTTTGCAGTCTGTTAATTTTGTTAAACATTTGCCTACTTTATATAAACTTACACTTATCCAGTTATATTTTTTCAGCAATATTTATGCCATTATTTTGTCAAAATCACCATAAACAGTTTGCAGTCATGATTCAGAATCTAAATGGGTCTGAATGACCCTGGATCAAGAGGATCTTTCCCCTCCTTTGATATAACTACAACTCTTGCTTATTTCCAAGTAAAGGGCACATTCTTACCAAGAAAAAAATGTTGTTAGGCAAGCAATACTAAATGAAGAAACAAACAAAAAAAAAAACAATAGTGGGAATGAACTCATTAAAATAAACAAAGAAACAAATATAACGAGTTTAATACAGTCCATGAGGGAAGCTGAAATCAACATGCGATCGCTACTTAATGTAAAACAAAAAAGCAAACTTTTATTAGAACTAGTTAAGCGCTTTCATCCTTTTGGTATTGGACTTCCTCAGAACTAGTAAAATACCTTTCCAACCACTTAAATATCCTCAGCAATCCATCACAAGTTAACTTTTATCCAATAAAATATCTGCACTAATTAGTTCCCAAGGACCCCGTATTAGGTTTATGGGAACTTCTTCCAACAAAAAAAAAATATTTTATTCTTACTGCATAACAGTTTGTGCTTATATAATGCATTGCTGGTATTGCATTTAACTATATTGTAATTGTGTTCATAGTCTTTTCCTAAGTGTATGCTCAGTTTGTTCCACATAAAAAAGAGGTAGTAATTACAGTATGCCAAATATACAACTCCAGTGGTATTACAATCATAATAGACATTCAAAAAAACATTATTATAGGTTTTCAATATCAAGGACTGTCTTTTTGTTATAAATTTATACTGTGAACAAGCATCACATTTTCTCAGCCATTTATCATGATTTGCTCTATTGTTCAATTCAGTCTTGTTGTTACCCCATGCTAATCTTTTTTAATATTTAGTAGCCTTGTTTAGATAAAAAGAGGTCTATTCCCTATTGTCCTGTTAACTTAATCATCATGTTCTATACATTTCCAGTTATATGATATGCTTAACTCTGTCACTTCCAGTACCATATTTTAATATCATAATCTGTTCAAATTTTCAGTTATCATCACCTAAGTTTTCCATATTCTGGATAGTGTTACCCAAAAGGGGCAATAGTTGGAGCATGCTCAGGAGTTTCTCATAAAAAAATACAGGATACAACCTACAAGTCATATGTGGACCAATTAAAAGCCCTGTCATTGTATTCTGTTTCCTACCTAATACTGAAGGCTGATCTATGCCTGACATACAAGGCAGTCTCTGACTCAGTCCTGATGAAAATGTTGAATATTTGCAAAACTAATTTCACAAGGGTTACCTGCTCCAAGTTACTAAACTTGATCTCTGACATGAATGGATCATGCTGTTGAGATAAATGTGTGCCCCAGAAATTGCCCTTCCTCTGGAATAGGCTTCCTATTCATGTGAAGCAGAGTCCTTCCATGAGCATCTTCAAGTGCAACCTAGACCAATGGATGGAAAATTGCAGATTCACTCCTGGGGCGATGCCCTTGTCCCTTATGGACAGAGACAGTCTGTAAAAATTGTCAAAACCTTGCTTGCTGACCCTTGTTATCTTTCCTCTAGGGGTAGGGTAAAATCTGACTAGGGCTCTTGAGCTGTTAGTCAAGTAATTATTATTAATGAACCAATTATAGAAAATTTCTAATTTTATAAAAGCAGCATTTATAATATGTCCCTATTTTTTAACCTTTGTCCTCCCCCCCATTATTTTATACTTTATCCAGATTTCTGGAGATAAGAAGTTAAGAGGTAAGCATACTTCTTAATTTTAAATGAGATGCATCCACTGGTTGATCTCTGTCTCTCTCACTCACACACACACACACACACACACACACACACACACACACACACACACACACACACACACACACACACACACACACACACACACACACACACACACACACACACACACACACACACACACACACACACACACACACACACACACACACACACACACACACACACACACACACACACACACACTTTTCTTTCTTTTTTGTATTTTTTTTGTTTCATTTTTTGTTTGTTTTAATTTTACACTCCTGAATGTAAAATAATGGTGTCCTTTGTCCCCATTATAGTTTGAGTTTAATATGCTGCCATGAAGTGGTGGACTCATTTTTCAGCATGGATTAACTGTACTTTAACACCCTGCTGATGATGTTCATTCTCTAATCAGATTGGCGATATACAGATCACCCATTCTCTAAAAATTATTAACTAGATATTTATTATCTCATTCTTTTTCAACATTTTTTTCATCTTTTTCATTGGAATTCCACCATTGTCAAGTGTTTTCTCTGTATTCTGTTTCTCATTGCTTCATTAATTTCAGTGTCATTTATTTTTGGTGTTTAATACCCCTCTTTCTATTTTTGTTAACTGAGAGGGTTGTAATAGTCTCAAATATACTACCATTTCCTGTATGTTGCTCTCAGCCTCTATATATGTTTCTCTAAGGATCTGCCCCCAATCAGCATTCTACAGTATCATGTCCCACCAGAAACGTCTTTATTTTTATAGTATTCCAGTCTCCTGCTGCTACCATACATCCTTGATGAAAGTCTATAACTTATCCCAAGATATTCTTTATATCCTATCTCACTGTTTCCTATGGAATATGTTGTGAAACAAATGTAATTATTACACCCTGCTGGCAACATCTCACAACAATAACACTTTCTTGGTAATCCTCCATTTATTCCTCATTCCTTTTTCCTGTACCCTTCTTAATTAAGATCCTTTTTTCACTGTCTTTTTATTCCAGTAAAGAATACTCCTTCCAGTGTTCTTTACAAAATGTATATTTTTTTATATTTCAACTATATTTCTTGAAGCATAGTTATTTGGGTATTACTACTAGAAATATATCGACTAGGACATTAAATTTCAAACTAATTGAAATACTGCTATATTGAAGCTTAGATTTAATTCCTGTTAACTTTAATATTCCTTATCTTTCTGTTGCAAACTGTTTCTATAACTTTTTGTGTCATTTTATACTGTATATTTTTGTATAATATTGCCCCAGTTGAACCTGATCACTCAGAATCTACTATCTCCAAACACAAGAAATAAACAGAGTATTAACTATATACATATTTTTGCATGGCAACAGAGCTGATGCACATTACAGACAGCAGTATAAACTTTCTTCCGTTTCTCTTAAGTATCACCTAATTTGTCTTTGGGATAGAAAATAGCTGTTTTAACTCAGTGATCTGTTTATTCCTTTTCCCTGTTGCATTTTATTTCTGAAGCTGTCTCTTATATACTTATGTCGCTAGATAGCTAGGTTATCAGCATTCTGTCATATTCATTTCTACAGATTGAATTACACCCACAGACACACACACACATGGGTGCCGGAACCATAGAGCGAGGGGGGCCTCCCCACTTTTAGATCATCCATACCTCTGTCCCTTTCATTTTCCATGCACCTGTTGAGCAGATGCTCTGGACTGTAGACCAGGATGTAATTGCAGAGTGGAGTGGGAACGGACAGAAGCTACTGGAGTGTGTCAGAGTGAGTACACTGCTGGAGTGTGTGTGTGTGTGTGTGTGTGTGTGTGTGTGTGTGTGTGTGTGTGTGTGAATGCCCCCAGCAGGATACATCTGGTGGCTAGAGATACTCAGGCTCAAACCCTGTACCTTGGGTACAGGTAAAAAGGGCCTAAAGTCCCTAGCCACTACCACTTATGAATTTATGCCTCACATTTTTGTTCTGGTCCTCTGGTTTGCATGAGTGGTAAAATAAAACCTTTTATTCTAGCAATTTTCTAAGGTTATAAAATCAGTATTTGAAATGTGTCCCTATCTTGGGGCTGTATTCCCCCATTATTGGCTTTGTTCTGTATTTTTGTGCTAAGAGGTTGAGAGCTATGGTGAGAAGTGAGAAGTGAATTCACTAAATTATATAACAGCCATTTAAGTTTGTCTTCCTGTCTTTCAAGAAACTGCTGGTTTAGCTTAGTGGTATCTTGCTCTAACTGTAGTGCACATGGTTCTGGGTTCAAGACTTAGCAGTGAAATGCATGGTGGTAACATAACATTTTATGCAAGCAACTTTCCAAAACTATACACGCAATGTTTAAAATGTGTCCCTGGTTTTTGGCCTTTTGCCCCCCCAATTGAAAATAAGTTCAATAAGCTGTGCAACATGCCTATGGCTTACACTCTACTGTGATTCTGTATTTATATATTGTGTGTAGAACTAGACTGTTATCATGGAAATATTCTGAATAGGACAGTTTTGTCATTACTGGTTAATGCATTTTGTTTCATTGCCTAGTGGAAAAATGTTTAAACAAATTTAAAATGCACTAACTTAAGTCTAACAAGTGTGCTGTATTATACAAGGAATATAATTTAATGCAATCAGGAAGGTGGATCAATGAATGCATACATGTATGCATGGCCATAAAAATGTGTTTGAAAACAGCCCAGAGGAAAGTGTGAAATGCTCAAAATCATGGGCAAATTTTAAGCTTTACTCTTGTTACCAAAGCAATGGATGAAGGTAAAACAGTTCACACCACCATTACCTTGACCTGGCCAAGCCTTTTGACACAGTCCCCTACTCAGATGTAGTACAAAAGATGAATAATGTAGGAGCAAACACTTACATCACCAGCTGCATTGTCAACTTGTTTCACAGGATGCAGGAGATCAAAACAGGGGAAGAGACCAATCACCAATGGAGTCCCACAGGGTTCGGTGCTGAGACTTTTTCTGTTTGGCATATACATCTCAAAAGTAAAAAGAAATACCAAAGAGCTTTGGCCAGCTAAGTTTGAGATGACTGCAACTAGGAGAAGTTATTGAATCCCCAAATGACTTAACCATCATGCAGGAAGATTTGTCCCAAATAATAACTGGTGTCAAAATCATGACAATGCCCTCTGAGAACTGATCTAATTGTTTGGCATTTGGGAACTTGTGTGTACAGTGACTTAACTTTTGACCAACATGTGCCCAGAGTCATAAGAAAGCCTTTCTATATTGCACAGCTTATAAACAAATTGATTGTGACTAGATCTAGAGATGTTGTTGTCCCCCTTTACAAAGCTCTCATTATGTCAATCATTTTGTATAATGCCCACTTTGGCATGTATCTGTCCAGCCACATGCAACAATTGGAATACCTTCAGAGATATCTTACTAAAAGGATACACGTCCTAAACAACAGGTCTTGCATGGACCACCTCAAAGATTTATTACAATACTCAGTATCCTACAGAATGCTTAGAGGTGACATGTCTGGCATACAAAGCATCCTCCGACATAATACAGATGGACCTACTGAACATCAGCAAGTCAAATGGCATCAGAAATACTCAGTCCAGGTATCTTAACTGAATGTTGTGGAGAGATGGATATATATCACAGAGGCTACCACTGTTCCAGAACAGACTATCCATAAAAATAAAGCAAAACTCATTCATCCATATTCAAATGCAACTTGGATCTAAGGATGTGTAATAGAAAATATACTCCAGGATTTCCCCTCATGCCACTAATGGATAGAGGCAGTTCCTAAATGCTGCATCCATTACATGGCCCCCTCAAATTATCTATGGTATGATCACAGTTGTTCTCGCTAGGGCTACTATACAATTATCAGCCATGGATGGGGATAGCTAAGACCAATCAAAAATGTTAATTCAAGCACCAAAAGGGAAGTGGCTAAGCTTAAAATGTTCTCCAAGTGAACCTATGTTGTGGTAGCAAATAGTTATAAAAAAATTATCCTTTTTAGTTCACTAAGTGCCCCTGTCACCCTCCGCCCCACCCCCAGTCTTTAACAGCTTCCGGCACCCCTGCACACACACACACACACACAAATAGAGAAAGCCCTCTTCTCAGACATTGTTAGAATCATAGAAAAGCAAATTTTAGCTCACATTTGGGACATGAACCCAAGACGTTTATGCAACCAGTGCATATTTTTTGAAAAATATTTCCTTTTACTTACATTAGATATTTCAAATGCTACAGTAAATGTCAAAAGGTCAGATTCAACTCTCCAGACACAGTAATTCCACTGTGTTGCAAGAAGCATGGTTTATCAAAGATGGAAAGTTGCATTCCATTTATGCTGAAGACAGTGTCAGTCTAGAGACCAAGAATTTCTGATAAGAGGTGTGAGATTAACTAAACATCAAGCAAAATTAAATAGTTATTTTCTCATTGGTGACAAAGAAATTAAGACTGTGTATGGTCTCCTCCTAGAAAGATATATATTGTACCCCCTTAGAATACACTAAAAGGTATGTCAATTGAGGAAGTCAATAATCTTTTGTTTGTATTATGTCATCATTCCTGGTTATGGTAGAATGCTGCTCAAGACTAAGTTCATACCAGCTTCATGCACACAGTCAAGGAGGTCCATCTAGTCTCTCTTCATATAAACCAGGGAGGTACTTCTTGGGTCATTTATACCTGCATGCACTATAACTGTGTCACGTGTACTTGTGCTGCAAGGACATGAATACATGCATAATATGGCAAATCCTGGCACCTGAGAAACAACTGACCATGACCCTCCCCTTGTACAACCTGGTGAGTGGTGCATCAGTGTGACTCACTATGGAACTACCTATGTCTAGAATACTGGATTGTGTGGAGGTTTGTCTTGTATGTGTTTGAAATGAGTTGTTGTGACTTTTAGATGTACGTTTCATGGTGGGTGCTGCCTATGTTATGTGCTTATGAACTCTGCTGAAAGTACTTGTTCCTTAGGTTACATTTAGGAGGCCTTTGTGATTTAGGTAGGTTACTTTTACGAACCTCAACATATGTAGGAATATGTGTTTGGTATGAGCTGTTTGATCGGTTTAGTGTGTCCTTGTGTGGTGCTGACAATCTGCATGTTATTTGTCATGGCTTTGTGTGAGAGCTTTGCCTCCAATAACATGATATAACTACATATTTAACACACTGTGTCAGTTTGTTTAAGTAGGTGGTTGTCAGTAAACATGAGAAAATTGCTACACTCTCTCATGATGTCTGTTTCAACTAAGCTGACTATGGAGATGGTTAGAAAGTGCAAAGCCATGGTGCTTACTAATGTAGGTTGAAGGGGGAGAAATTATTATGAAGTTTGGAGTTGATAACTGGTGGCACTATTTGTCTGGTAGTGGAGATAGTGCTTGTCTCAGCACAGCTGCACTTAGCTAGGAATCAATGATCCTTTGCTCATCCTCTCAGTAGAAGCCAAAGAGTAGCTCTAATGGCAAGCTGCTTCCTGAGAAGTAGTGTTAACACGGGTGTTGTTGGGTTCAGTACATTTACTATAATCTTCTCTTGGTAAATACATTGGATAAAACCCACAGCATCTGTATGCAGCAGAAACCAAGCTGCACAAAGGCCCTGAAGATGGTCTTACCAAAACTGCCATCAGATCATTCAGTGAAGTCCCATTCACATTGCCCAGAGACCAACAGGAATCAACTCCCTCTGCTACTTCTGTCACCAAGAGAAAAGCAGTAGCACTAATCCAAAGTTAGCCTCTAAGAAGCAATTCTTGGGCTTTACTTCTGTGAATCTTGCTATCTAATCTACTTTCAGTTAACATACGTGTCTCATTAACACTGCACCCATTACTAGACGAAGTGCATGCATTATACAGCTAACATTATACAATGTTGTCCATTGACTTCCACTATGTGATGCTTTAGTTTCCTTTTTTTCAGTCATTTACTTCTCTTCCCTCCCTTTCACACTATTATAGAACCCTTATTAAAAGCAGCATAAACAATTTCAGGGACTTTTTTCAGACAGCATGCAGTACAGGTTTCAGCATTCTGTTAAACATAAGGTTTCAATTTCAGGTAAAATGTTGACATGTTAGCTATAGTATTATATTTATTATATTAATCAAATAGTTATTTTCTGCCTAGTACAATTGCTTTAAGGTATCATTTGAGTTCATCACATCCTTTTCCTTATAAACATTTATCCTTTTTTTAATTAGTATCATCTTTCAATATTCTCATGCATTGTTTTTATGGAGATTTCCACTTTTTTGAAAACTGTTTCATCTCCTTTGTTTTAGCCCTCATTTTCTTTCGGAAAACAGGAAATGGCTTTGCAGAAAATCTCTGCCTTGAAGAAGAGCTGCACCAGGCTCATCTAGTGCCCAATGCCATTCACCAATCTAGTGCCCCTCACTGGGGTGAGAGGCTTCATATTGTGACTAAAAAAAAGCTTCCTACTTTTAAAAAACTATAGCAAACTTGCTAAAACTTTTACTGCACACAAAGTGTTGAAACACTTGTGTCCCGATCTTCTGGTTACAAAACCAGTATTAATATTCATTTCCATTTTAACATTCAGAAATACTGGTACAGAAATGAATGCCAGTACTACATTTACCAACCTATTAGCATCTACCAATCGTGCCCCCTAACACATTGCACCCAGGGCTGCTGCCCCCTTCAACCCCCCTGCCCCACTATACCTCTGCCTACAAGTGTCTCTAGTTTGCTTTTCTGTACTTGTTGACTGGTTTCTTGTACCCTCACCACATTTTCCTCCATCTGTTGCTTTCATTTTCCTAGTTCTTTTTGTGCCTGTTGAGAATCTGTGTAGGCTTTTAAGCCAAGTGGGTTTTAGAATCAAAGTAATGCAGGATATAATAACTTGCAATAAAGTTTCATTTATTTATTTATTTATTCCAGTTTGATGACCGGGGAGGTCCACTGGGCTCGGGGAGCCCGTTTTCAGTGGAGGCCCAGGGAGAAAAGCTCCAACAATACATAGTTACATGAATAATTACTAAGAAACCTTGCGTTACTAACAAATAAACAGGTAGCATTCATAAAGAAACAAACAATTACAATTTTGTTTAGGTGTAAAAAACAGGCAAATGGCCTTGAGGCTGGATTTTACAGTATAGTTATTTATACAGAATACAAATGAGCAAGGTTAGCTAGGTGAGAGGTTAACCAGGAGTAAAAGTGGAGGAGACCTTGAGAGGTGTAGGGTGAAGAGTACAGTTGCATTTCCTGTTTGAGTAAAGATGAGAATGAAGAAGAGTTTTAACGTTTTCGAGGTTATCGCAGGTTCTAAGAGTGGAGGGAAAAGCATTCCATTTTTTGGCTAAGGTGGAGGAAAGCAGAAGCTGACCAGCTGGGCACCATACCTCTCAACCTCTTAGAGCAAAAAATCTGGACAAAGCCTAAAACGATGGTGGGACAAATAGGGGCAGATTTTAAATATTGCTCTTACAAACTTAGAAAGTTAACAGAATAATAGGTTTTGCATTAACATGAATTTTCTGAAGAATGTAAAGTCTTAAGCTCAAATATTTGTCATTAGTTAATGACTTATTCCCAGCTATTTGCCAGACAGGTGCAGATTTTAGGACGAACACACCAAAAATATGAAGTAAAAATCTGGATATTCTGCGAAAATCTGTACAGTTGAGAGGTATGTGGGCGCTTAGGTTTGTGGATGGTGATTAGGTTTTGGTGGGTAGATCTAAGTGTTCTATGGGGAGTATATGGTTGTAGGATATTGGATAGTGCAGGGCACTTGGTAGGTTGGAATAGTAGTCTATAGGCAGTCGTGATTTGGAGAAAGTCAAGTTGGTTATGGAGTTCAAGCCAGTTTAAAGAGTGAAGGGAGGAACAGTGATGAGAGGAAGATTTGGCTTTGGTAGCAAATCTGGTTTTATTGTAACATATTTCTAGTTTGGAGGATAGTGTGGAGGATAAATTAATAAGCAGAGGGGCGCCATACAGTAGAGAGGGAAGGAGATAAGTAGTGGCAAGAGTTAGTCTGGTAGCAGGAGAGAGGAAGTAGTTGTTTCTATAAAGTAGGCCGAGTTTTATGTGGGTTTTCTTTATGTTTAGCTGGACGTGAATATTAAATTTTAGGTGTTCATCAGTGGTTACACCAAGAAGTCTGGCGGAGGGAACGACCTCTAAAATAGAGTTGTTATGGCTGGTTATTTGGAATGAGTTTTTATCAATGGGGAGGATTTAGAAGGAGAGAATAGAAGGATTTTAGTTTTGTTAGCATTTAATGAGAGGTGATTTTGGAGCATCCAGTTTTCGGTAGTAGAGAAGGCTGTGTCAGTAGTTTGAGATCTGTTAAGTTGGAGGCGCAGCAGATCAAAGTAGAATCGTCAGCATATTGATCAATTTTAGTATTGGGTTTGGCCTTGTAAAAGTCGTTAATAAAGATGTTGAATAGAATTGGGCCAAGTATGGATCCTTGGGGTACTCCAGTGGGGGTAGGATGGAAGGTGGAGGTGCTCTGGCCCCATTTGACAGCCTGGGACCTGTCAGAAAGATAGCTGGAAAACCAGGAGAGAGTTTTGTGGGAGAGATTGAGATTAGACAGATGATTTAGAAGGTGGGTGTGGGAGATAGTATCAAAAGCTTTAGATAAGTCCAGCAGAACTGATGATACTAAATTACCAGAGTCACGGGCTAAATTGACAGTATGTAAGAAGGAGAGAAGGGCTGTGTTGGTACTATGTCCTGGGCGGAAGCCATGTTGAGTAGGAGAGAGTAGCTGGTGTTTGGTAAGGAATGGCAAGAGCTGAAGGTGGATGCATTTTTCAAGGAGTTTAGAGAGAGGAGAAAGGATGGCTGTGGGGTGGAAATTAGATACATTACAGTTTTTGCTACCCTTGTGAAGTGGAAGAATATATGCAGAGCACCATAGTTTGGGTACATAGGATTCAAGTAGGGATCTTTTGATCAGGATGCTAATAGGGAGAGCAATACCATCGGAGGCTATTTTTAAAAAGGAGGATGGAATGTTGTCAGGGGCATTGGAGCAAGGCTTTAGTTTAGAGAGTAGTTTCTTTATTTGGTAGGTGGAGATGGGTTTGAGTTTGAAAGTAGGGGGGGAGAGGAGGGAGAGGATGTTTGGTTGGGGTGGGGTTGAGGGTTGTTGTTGGTAAAGGTCTTGGTTAGCTCAGCAATAGAAGTGGTGAAGAAGGTGTTGAATAGTGAGGCAATTTCAAGGTCAGATTTGCTGGTGTCGGGGCAGGGATTGTTTTTAGTACCTGGCCTAAGGAGAGAGTTGATAGAGTTCCAAAAGTTTTTGGGGGTTTTTGCACGATTTGTTTGCATTTTGATGTAGTAGGACTTTTTATCTTTTGATAACTTGTTTTTTGGCAAGGTTTCTTAGTTGTTTGTATTTAAGTAAGATGTCTGGTTGTTTAGCTTCGAGGTATGTTTTCCAGGTTTTATCTCTTTGTAGCATCTCTTTGTAGCATAATCTTTTTGGTGTCTTTGCTAAGCCACGGGGTGGTCTTAGTTTTTACTCTTTTTGTTCTTACTGGAGCTAGGGAGATAAGGACATTTAAGAAAGTTGAATTGAAAAAGTCAACAGCCGAGTCTAATGGAAGAGTTTTCAGGGGGTTCCAATTGGTATTTCTGAATGAATCAGAGAAAGTAGTAGGGTTAAAGTTAGAGAAGTTCCGAGTGTGGATAAACTGGTGGGAGTGTGGGGGAGGGGTGAGGGAAGCTCGATGGGTGAAGGCAGGGAGGTGGTCTCCTAATGGGTCTGGCATGACACCAGGTTGTATCACTTTATTGGGATGAAATACTAGGATCCAGTCTAGTACGGAGCCTGGGGGGTTGGTTTTGTTGGGTCTAGTGATGGTGTTAGTAAGTTGAGTGTAGTTAAATAGATTGATTGACATGCTGGGGTTAGGGTTGTTGATTTTGTTCCAGTCTATATTTACATCACCCATCATCTAGGTTTCCAGTTTAATATTTGAGGAGGCCCAAGACAGGATGTCTTCCAGGGTGTTGGTGTTGTTACCTGGTGGAATATAGAGGGAAATGAAGTAGATGCTTTTATGATTGTTAATTTTTAGAAGGCCTGCTACAAGTTCAACATTATTAAAAGAAGGGATGGGATTAGGATATGGAGTAAAGGACAGCTGGTTGGAGTAGACTAGTGCAACACCGCCACCTCGAGTACTTAGGCGGTCAGATCGAAGTGATTGAAATCCAGGGGGAAGGAACTCAGAGTCACTTATGTGAGGTTTTAGCCAGGTTTCATAGATGGCTACAATGTCAGGTGAGTTGTGAGTGAACCAGGCATGAAAGTGGGTTATTTTATTTTTTAGGCTTTGGGCATTGATGGTGAGGAATTTGAGGTATTTATTGGTGGAATTATTGTGGGAGCTAGTGTGGTTAGTAGGAGAGAAGTTTGGTCCTGGATTAGGGTGAATGCCACTGGCTAAGCAGAGGTAAGTGAGATAAGGAATAAGTTGTTTTGGTTTGTACTTAGTTAGAAGTGTCTGGTAATGAAAAGGTCTGGGTTTGTAGTATTTAGTAGTGATTGGGAGAAGTTTTACTTTGAAGAGGAGGGAAGGGTGGGAGGGAACTAAAGAGGCTGAGATGTTGTGGAAGTGTGTTGTGTGGGGGAGGTGGGGAGGCAGAGGTGGAGGGTGTAGATGGAAGTGAGTATAGGCGGTGGCATGGTATAGAAGAAGTAGAAGAAGGATGAGGAAGGAAGTGGAAATAAAGGTTTTAGGAGTAGGAGAGTGCATGATAGGCGGGGCCTGTTGGATGTAATAGAGAGGAGATTAAGGGACTTAGGAGGGAAGTGGTGAGGTAGTGAGAGGCAGGTGGGGTGGAGGGAAAGTGTTGATGTCAACAGTCAGGAAATTCAGGATTCAGAAATTGGTACAGTTGTTTCATGCCACTCAAAAGTTGTACATATCTTACATGAACAAAACCATTAAATACTGCTTATCCAAATTCAGTCAATAGACAACAACAATTCACAGACAAAAAAATGAAATGCCATTAATATTCTAGTCCCAAACTCAGACCAGTCTTTTCAGCTCGTCGTCTTAGTATCTTCAGCCATTGAATTCAAATTTGGTTCGTCCAACAGGTGACCATTTTGACAAAGCTATTATGTATCCCTGCACAGATGTGGGTTTTGCCACACGAAAAGAGAAATCTTTGTCAGCAAGTACTAATACAACATGGATACAGTTGGAAACAGCATCTTTTAGGGCATTGAAAGATTTAAAGAGCTCAGGAACTGGTAAACACCGATGAGCATCGACCAAAATGGTAAGTTCCAAAGCTCTGATTTCAATACTGATAATACTGGAGAAATATAGGAGTAAATGAACAAGGTCACAGCAATTACAATGTGGACTCAGCCAAATTGGATTCTTTGTAGAGATTATTATGACAGCACTTCCACTTCTGTCTCTGGTTCCAGGTAGACAGGCAACTCCAGACCAAAGAATGTCAAGATTAACTTCTTGTGCTTTAGAAGTAGTAATCAATGAAAGTCTTGTAATAGACGAGGATGTTAACAGCAATCTTTGTTGCATAGGTACATTCTCCTCACCGGGCAGCAGTTGTGAAACGAGCATATCTTCCTTTTTTCATTAATGTTTCATCAATACAATTAAAATCTCTTATTTGACTTCCCCCATATGTATGCAAGTGTGAAACAGGGACACTTTTAATTTGTGTGGAAGAAAACCAGGATACAATGCCTAGAACTCTTTTAATCAGAGATCATTTTAGTTTCTGCCTTGCTTCTGAAGTGTGTACAATTTTTCCTGGATAGAGCTCATGCTGGAAGATCCATTGCCTGTGAAACTGTATAGCTGATATTGTTCAGATGTAGGTGTCTCCCAGTTAGTGAACATGGGCCATAAGGAATTCCACTTCATCAGCTGCTCTTCTCTTGCACAAAAACTATGTGTTATGGAGCCCTCAGATGTCCATATTACCACAGACTGACGTAACCCCTTCGTTTATGGAAAGAAGAAAATAATTGTTGTTAGTTTATTTTTGTAACAAAATATCATTATTCAGATAAACGTTCGTGTCTCCAAACTTTAGGATTATTCGCTTCCTCCACAAAGTAGAAATAATTTCTTACTTTAGCTTAT
Organism: Protopterus annectens; assembly: GCF_019279795.1. Taxonomy (NCBI): domain Eukaryota; kingdom Metazoa; phylum Chordata; order Ceratodontiformes; family Protopteridae; genus Protopterus; species Protopterus annectens. The sequence goes on from NC_056728.1 coordinate 1,264,878,476, forward strand.
ACATTTGTAGTTTAATCATTATTGGTCTCAGAAAGCCCGTCCATGTGCAGAGCATTTTCTCGTAATGTTATTATAGTCCCTTTAGCTTGTTCTGGCAGTATTGTAAACTACAGGTTGTCTCTATGTGACATAATTTCAAGTTCTGCCAGTTTCTGTGGCATATCTGTATGTTCGTAATTTAATTGCTGTTCCACCACTTTTGCCTCTCATCTCCTTTTCAGCAGTTTAAATTCAATAATTTCCTCTAAATGCTCAATTAATACATCTATTTCCTGCAGCCTTGTTATTTGTTTTTATGGATTCCACCAGGGCCCCAGTTATCTTGAAAAACACTGAGTACATTTGGTCAGTCTTTCTCTTTAGAGTGACTGAGGGGTTTTCTCCTTTGGCTACCATTGCCATCTGCTTCCCCCAGCTCTGCTGCACCCCACTATTCTCAGTCTCCTTCCAAGTTTTCAGAGTTGCTCTTCCTTTTTCTTCATTTGTTTTTTTTTTCATTCTTTGACCCTCTGGACATCACAGACACTCTAGCTATCAGTTTCTTTTAACAATTTACAGTAGTTTTCATGTTTTTATTAATTTAAACTGCTCACTACCCAAAGCTCTGTTTTTAGCTGCTTACACCACTCTCACCACCTTGAAAGTTCATTATGCCATACTTTAGTTGTGTGAGTAGTTTGTTCACTATTGTGTGTAGATGTTGCATGGATATTAGTGTGTGTGTGTGTGTGGGTCTAACATTAAACCAAGTTCTTTGCTCAGAAACTTGAGGTAAGACATTGGCATTGTTGTTATTAATTAAAATAGAAGGTGTTCTGTGTAGTTTCTGCATTGTGCTAAAGAGTATGATGTTGCACTTTGCTGGACTGATCATTAAGTTATTATCCTGCATCTAATTGCTCACGTTGTTGAAGGTGGATTGAAGTTTTTGCTGTAGCTCAGTGGCAATATTGCTGGACTTGAGCAGCAGCAAATCATTGACATACTGAGACAGATGTCTGGTGTCAAAGCCATGGCCTCAAGCTCAATGCCAAAAAGTGCATTGTCATCCCCTTTGGTAAAAACTCTGTACCCATGAACTACAACATAGGCGGTAGTATACTTAACACTGAAAGTGTGGTAAGAGACCTTGGGACACAGGTGGACAGTAGTCTCTCCTTTGATAATCACATTGCCACAGTAGTCAGGAAATCCTAGTACGTGGCACACCTCATCACAAAAGGTTTCTCATCCAGAAAAAAATAGGTCATTGTTCCCCTCTACTCATCACTCCATCACTCATTAGACCCATTATAGAGTACAATGTCCCTTTTGGTATGTACCGCACAAGACATCTACAACAACTGGAAAGGCCACAGCAATACCTCACAAAGCTTCTCATTAGCACTCTTCAAGAAAAATCTTGATGATTGGATGGGAAATAGGAAATTCTCCCCGAGGATCACTTCTGTGGCTCTGCTCAACAGTGGTACAGGAAAATAATTTTCTTGGGTGGCAAAAGCCAGGGTACTTTTTGGCTGGGCTTGTATAGGCCCTGGGGCTGATGGCCTAGTACCAACCTATGAACCAAGGTTGTATTTCCAATTTCCCATATATTATTCCAGGTTTCTGTTTAAAAGGGTTAGGGAAGATGCTGCTTCACATGCATAGAAACCTGTTCCAGAGAAGAAGAAATTCTCTGAAATACTTATCTGCCCCTCCAACATATTCTGTTTATGTCACAAGCTAAATTCAAATCCCTAGATTGAATACTTTTGATGCTATCCTTTTGTGAATGTGCAAAATGTCCAGCAGAGCTGGATCCATTCCATCAGGTGGGTGGCCTAATGGTTAAGGTGTTTGTCTTACAAACGCAAGGTGCAGGGTTTGAGTCTCACAAGGGATAATTGGCTAAGCTTAAAATGGCTCACAAGGGCAGCTAGCTTAGTACTAATCTATGGTCTATCTATCTATGGTCTATCCAAGTATGCCAGGTATAGATCACCTTTTAACAGTTTGTAGTATAGATGCAGGGTTTTGAGGCAGTCTGCAAAGGACATGCTATTTACACCTTGTATTCTTTTTGTGAGAACCTCTGTAGACATTCCACTTCTTTCATTTGCCTGGCCAAGTAAATACCGAAGGTTCATAGGCTCATAGGTGTTTACTAGGCTAATGACCACAAGAGCCTTTTTAAGCCTAGCGATGTATCCAAAATCTCTGACAAGTTCTGATACCCTTGATAAGTGTGAGCATGGGCCTGGGAGATGAACCATTTACATGTTACCTGTTTGCATCAGAGACAAAGGTGCCAAACCAGGGATGAATTTCCGGGTTCCCATTCAATTGTCCAAGTTGCACTTCAATTGGATTAGGGAGGAATTCTGCTTCACATGGATGGGGAGCCTGTTCCATAGATGGGATAGTCCCTGGGATGCATACCTATTTCTCTCTCCAGCAGGTCCTATATATATCACAGGCAAGGTTGAAGTCTATAGAATGGGTAATTCTGGTACTGGTTGTGGTGTACTCAATGATGGGCCTGATGAGGACTGAACACGGTGGAATGAAGCCATGCCCATGCTTTAAGTTGGGATTTACTGCTTTAGACTTATGTTGGTCAAAAGCCAGGTTACTATCTGCATATATATGTTCACAAATCCCTGACTACCGGTTTTGCTTATAGGTGTGTGTTATTGATGAGGGAATTTCATAGGGTGACTGAGTACTCAAAGGGTACTGTTGTGCATTTTTTGACATTGAGTTTTAAGCTGTGGCTTTGGCACCAGTCATTTGTATGTATTATTCCTTCCTGTAAGATGTTAGTGTCTTGGGGAGATTCTATGACTGTTCCTAGTTTACAAACATCTGAGGTCAACCAGAGGTCATTGACATTGGACTTGACTTCTGAGCAGTAGATGCCAAAAAGGAATGAACCCAGCACAAATGTCTGAGAGACTCCACTAGTGACTAGCCTCTTTGTGGAGGTGGTCTCCCCTATCCTAACTTCCTGGATCCATTCTGAGAATCAGCTGGATACCCTATGTGTAACATAGGGGCTTATGCCTATATCTATGAGTTTCTTTACAGTGCCTGAGTGGGTATTGTATTAAATGCGTAAGCCAGGTCAAGGTTGCAGTATGCACCCTTTTGCCCTCATTCATTGCCTTAGTGAACTTCTCAAAGAAGTCAACCAGACTGAGTAGGCATGATCTGCCTTTGATGAAACTAAATTGAGTTGGATCTGGGGTTTGATGGTTTTCCATCTCCTTATTAATCAATTCCATGATAACTCTTTCCATGGCTTTGCATAGAAGACTAGTCAGACTTATGGGTCTGTATTTCCCAGGGTCTGTTGATGGCCAACCCTTTTGCAGAGGGCTAACTACTGCAGTTTTCCATTCACATGGCACAAAGCCTCTCTGGAGGCCATGGTTAAACAGTAACTTCAGTGGTCCCAACAGACCATGTTTCAGGCTACTTAGAAGATAACCTGGGATATTATTGGGGCCAATTGATACAGTGTTTTTTGGCTTTAGACAGCGCATCTAGGACATACTCCCTAGTGGTAGCTGTGGGGGTTGTTTGATGTTATTTCCTGAGGGGGGTGTCTGGGGGAAAGAGAAGGGGTAAAATTGGATCTAAATTGGTCATCCAGCTGATTTGCTATATCTTCTGTCCCCATAGCCCTCAACCTCTGGGCACAAAAAATCTGGGCAAAGACAAAACTAATAGGGGGACAAAGCCCCACAAATAGGGACAAAATTTAAATATTGCTCTTATAAACTTAGAAATTTGATATAATGCAAGGTCTTGTGTTACCATGCATTTTCTGAATGACATGAAGTCTAAAACTTAAATGTCTGTCACTATATAATGACTTCAGTCCTCACTTATTCACCACAAAAATAGATTAAAACCACAAATTTTATGAGGAACAGACCCAAAATATGAAGCAAAGGTCTGGACAGTTGAAAGGTATGTAGGTGGCTCCATTTACAATCAGTTCTGCACACTGTTGTGTGCCACTTCTGAATTTTCAGGAATAGCTAAAGAAAGCCTTGTGGTTGTCTTTTCTCTGGGAGGCTATATTTACCTAACATTTGGCTTTAGTAGATGTAATTTGTGCTCTTAGTTGTTTCTTTAGATTGATGAGAATGTTTTTATTATGCTAGGAATAGAATTTCCCAATCTTAGCTAAGATTTTTTTCTTTCATTGTACAACCTGTTTATGTTTGTATTCCACCAGCATGGTTTGTTTTTTTGAGTTAGTTCTAGGCTTACATATAGACTTACATATGGTAGGCACAGCTGACTATGTGCATTTATTGCCATGATTGTACAAGGTTTCTGTGAACAATTCTGCATAGGCAACTGTGTTTTCAGGGTTTGGGGGGCTTGACATTTTAACAGGTTATGAAACTGTGGGTGTGTATAGCATTCTCCCATGTTTGTGAGTACCAGGTAAAGTATGCTTGCACTCTTAATGGGCATATGGACTATCTAGTCCAGGATATTTGTGTTTACAAAGTCCAGGAATCACTGGGCATGTAGGTATCAGGTTGTGTAATTATCCCCAGTTTATAGTGGAGTAGTTGAAGTCACTCACCCATGAATATGGTTTTGGTTGACTGGTGAATGCCTCCAGTAAGTCCAAGTAGGATTTATGGTTTTCTTGGGTCATAGAGGGTTACCTATAGCTTGCAAAGATATGATATGGGACTTTGCCTATGGAAATCTGCACATGGTGAAGCTCAAAGTCATCATCCTGTTTGATTTGTCTTGAGGTCAATTTGTTGGCATACGTTGAGGTTCTTGCCTGTGCAGTAGCTGTCCTGGATATGTGGAAGACATTGCAGCCTTGCACTCTTGGAGTGCTCTCTGCAACTTTCAACCATGTCTAAGTAACTGCATAAATGTCCACATTCTCCAGGGTGAGAACAGCTGGAAGGAGTGGAGTTTAGGCTCTTGGCACAGAGCAGTAACACCTTTAGATTCCTTTGGGCTGGTTTTGCTATGTTAGAATGTTTGTCAGTTTGGCATTGCCTATAGCCAATATTCAAAAGCCCAGAGGGGACAGATGAAATGTGGTCTTTAAAGCATATCAACACATGCTGACAAATATTGTACTTCCTTGGAATGATACCAGAAACCTAGCCAATTATTAAAGTCAATCATCTTTTGCTCATATTGTGGCATCATCCTTGGTAAAGGTAGAATGCTGCTCAATGATAGGCACATACCAGCCTCAGACATATCGTCCGAGAGCTCCATAATGTCTCTCTTCATATAGTCCAAGGAAATACATCTCTGGTCATTTTTAACCAATTGACTATGACTAAGTAATAGTGGCACTTGTGGTCTAATGACTTGAGTGCATGGATGATTTGGCAGATTTTGGCCCCTGATAGACAACTGATCATGATTTTCTTCTTATTCATTCTGGTGTGTGGGACATCTGTTTGTCTCACAATGGAGTCTCCTATGATTAAAATATTAGGTAGTGAGTTGGTTTGCCTTATGGGCTTTATACTTGAGGCTTCAAAGGGTTTGGCTGTATGTTTTGTGTTGGGTGGTGTTTTGGTGAAGAGATTTCGGGATTGCTTAGAATTATTTTTGTAGGACAAATCTCTAGGAGGTCTTTAGGGTATAGGAAAGTTGCTTTTAAGGGTCTCAGAATATGCAGGTCTATTTGTTGGGTCAGTACTATGTGTGATGGGTGCAATGCTTACATTACTGGCAACTTGATCACTCTTTTGAGTACTTTTGTATGAGAGTCTTGCCTCCACTGACATTTTGTAATTACATCTCTCACATACTGTATCCATTTCTGTAGGGATTAGTTGGCTATCGGTGAACATGAGACTAATTCCTCATTCTTTCAAGATGCCCATATCTACCAAGCTGGAGGTGGAAAAATTGGGAAGTGCCCATCTATTGTGTCCGTTTTTTTTTAGGTGAATTTGAAAGGTGTGGTACAACAGGTGAATTTGGGTACTGTGAGGGTAGAAACTACAGCTAGGCTATGTATCACTGAATTCATGCAGCAATGTTTCTCAGCATGCAAACACGTTTCTCTTTGCACACCTGAATACTGGGTAAAATTACAGGGGATGTTTTTATAGTGAAAATTTAGTTTCTAAGTCTCTGTGTCTTTACATGCACTGCTAAATGCCACTGGAGTGACAAGCAATAGAATTTTTAGAAAAGTGACTAAGACAACTAAAAAGCCCTGTGGCCAATGAAATTATCTCACTTTAAGCCACATTGTGTGTTTCCCAACTTGGACAGACCAAGCTACCTTTCTACTGCCACTTGACTTGCAGTCTCAGTCTTCTTAATAAAAAACACACTTCAGTTTGCCAAGAGTGAAAAGATACCAGAAACAAATCAAACAACTAGATGCAACAAGTAATTACAAGGTGATTCAAGGGCAGACAATCCAGCAATGAGAACACACACTTTAATGTGATTTCAAAGCAGTGATATAAAGCAAAAAAATGCAATGAAATAATTTGAAAATGCAGTCTGCAGAAATAGCTTAGAAAAGTGTAACATTTCAATTTAAAGTACTCATCTTAGACTAGATGTCACTATATGCAAACCAAACACTCAGAGAACACAGGAGTGAATGCTAAGAGTTTGAGCCCTATGAAACTGAACCAGGCACTCTAAATGTGTCAGATATATAGACTGACAGAAAGTCAATTAAACCAACTAAAAAAAACCTTCTGGTCAATGAAACAGTTCCAGTCTTCTTAATGTAATGCACTTTAGTTAGCCAAAAGTGAAAAGGTACCAGAAACAAATCAAACAGCTAGCGACAAGTAATTCTCACTTTACGTTTCCTTGTATGTTTACCAAAATGGACAGACCAGATCACCTTTCTACTGCCACTATAATTGCAGCCTCAGTATTCTTATTGTAAAAACACACTATAATTAACGAAAATGAAAAGGTACAAGAAACAAATCATGCAACTAGCTACAACTAATCACAAAGTGATTCAAAAGTAGACAAACCAGCAGTGAGGAAAACACTCTAAGGTAGTTGCAATGCAGACTAGCAGCCTAAGGGGACAGCCTTCCCAGTTTCATCTGTCAGTGCCCAGTAAGATGAGCAGTGGAGATAAGACTGGGAGGAGCTTCCAAGACTGGATATGCAGGATTAAAAGCACAACAGGGAAAGAGAGGGTGGGTGGGAAACAGCTAAACTGGTTTAAATGGTAAGAAGTGCAGTAGTTAAAATGTACTTTCCTGGATAGAAAATTGTGTCTAAATGTTTTGTTTAGTAATATGAGCTTTAGAAACAACTCACACAGGTGGCCCAAGCTAGTTGATTGTTTTGAAGTGTGCCAGTTCCGTGTTGTGTGCATGCTAAAATACATTTGTTTATTTTTTTTATTTTACTTATATAACTATTTTTTCATTATTTTTGGGCAATATGGATTTGGAGATTGGCTAACAGGTGCTACCATTCAAGCCATATGGCTTCCAGCTTTGTTAAGTGAGTCAGAGCTTTGAACTTGATCTTTAAATTTAAAAAGTGACTGAAGCAAGGTAATTTGATGAGCAATGCTGATTAATCCAGTTAAGACATCAGGAAAGTAAAAATGGAAACAGTAAAACCCAAATCATTTTATAGCTCTAGCTTTGGATTCAGAGGAGAGAGAGTAAAAATGCTGAAAAATGAGCCCCCACTCAAAATTAATTTAAATACTTAGGCACAGGAGTGAAAAAAACTTGAAAAAAATGCAAACTATAAAATGCCTTAGATTAATAGCTTTAACTTCAAATTAAGAACAAACACAAAAATGAACCATACAACAGTGATTTAAATGATAAGAAGTGCAGCAGCTAAAATATGCTTCCCTGGATGCAGAACCAAGTTCACATGCTTTGTTTGGTTTTAGTTGGTCATCTATAAACAATCAGAATAACAGGGGTCCAAGAACTGAGCCTTATGGAACCCATGTATTAATTGTTTCCATTTCTGTGAGATTATTATTGGAGTATACTTAAAATATTCTTTTTTTTAGGTAGCTTTGGAACCAAAGTAGTACAGAAGTTCCAAAGTTAAGTTTATAGAATTTCTGGAGAAGCATTGTGTGGTTGACAGGCTCAAAGGCTCTGGTTATGTCAAAGAACAAACCTTTTGTGAACCTGAAGTTGTTCATGTTATTGACTATGGTGTCTGGAGCTAGGAATAATACAGTCATGGTATGAATGCATTGCCGAACCTATGCTGCTCATCACAAAGAAGGCTCTATTTATTTATGTGCTCAAATAGTTACTTGTACAGTAGCTTCACAAATATTTTAGTTAGTGGGCATACATTTGCAATAGGTCTGTAGTCCTTGCATTCTTTTGGAATGGGTTTTTTGGAAGAGGAATTTTAAGTGGCATGCTTGAATTAGTTTGGAAAATATTCCTGAGAAGAGAGATACGCTAATAAATAAAGGATAGTGGCTTGGAAATGATGGTTGATACATTTCTAAGGAAGGATAGATTGCTTGAAAAAGCCACCCCACAGATTTGGTATTTAAGTCATTCATGGCCTTCATTACCTTCTTAGCTTAAGTGTCACCTGAAATGGAAGGACAGAAAACTGCACCTCCTCCTGGATACAACCACAAAAATAAATAAATAAATAAACAAACAAACACATAAACTGCAGTGCATGCTGAAAAAAAATAACCCATTTGTTTACCCTATACAGGTGGCATCTGATTTGCATGCTCAAAGCTGTATTCTTAGTGAATTCCACAGGTTAGAAACATAACAGGCAAAAGAATGCCTCACTGTAGTCTGTTAAAACATCCTATGATTCCTTAACAGCTCTTTCTGGTCACGAGAGTCTGCTGAAACTTTGGTAAAGAACCAAAAGCTCATTTAGATAAACAGGACTGATGCTGCAAAAGGTGTGATAACTTTAGAGGTGAAACCAACATTTTTGGAGTTCTACACCATCTTGTATGCCAGCTTCCAGACTATAGCCACCTGCAAGAAGCGAGATCCTAACTCTAACAAATACATGCTTCAGTATGATATACCTTCTCAGTACTGAAAAAAAAAACTTAAGTAAGATACTTAAACAAAATAGCATAGCCACTCCTTTCTTCTGGAGAAAAAAAAAAGTTTAAATATATATAATTATAAATCCCGATAAACATGGCAAGTTTTTTAAATTAAATTTCATGTATATCTCATTGCACAAAATAACTAACTAAATAAATTAATACATACATAAATAAATCATTTAAAAAAGTACACACTGGCTACTCTCTTGGGTAACTTAACTTAACTTGGATAACTTAATATCAAAAATTTAAACTATGTTCTTATCACTGCCAGCAGCTAAGGTAAATCATACTAGACAGAGAGAGAGAGAAAGAGAGAGAGAGAGATGCATTCAAAAGAAGATCCTGATAGCACCCTATTAAATTCTGGATGTGTTTGAAATAGTTAAAGTCAGCATTAAAACAAATGTGGCAGAGTGCACTGTATTAATTGACAATAGTAGGGCCTAATGTATGAACTGACTATTGTAAGGTCTGTCTGCAGTAACAGATGGATGATCCCAGTTGTGTTAGGAAGATTATAGAAGATTTAACTATTGCTGCCACACTCTTCTTCTTTGTCAGTGACATCATATCATCCAAGACACTAGTGTGTGCACACAAGATGCGAACTCCATCCTGTTCCCGCCATATAATATTCTGGAAGAAATGTGAGTAGTGTGTGACAGCTGAAGAGTGACCTACATTAGCATAGTCTTTGTCATGAGCTTCAACTGACTGATATCCATCTATTATATAGTGCACTCCAACTAGTTTATAAAATTAGCTAACATCAGCATGGGTTCCTGAGAAATAGAGTAGAGCTGAATGTCTCCAGAATAGCTAACTGTTGAGTTAACGTATGTACTGAACACAGCAATCATTTATTTCCTATGTACTCACATTGTCTACCGCTTGTGCATGCACAGAACAGGCCAGTGTCACTACTTTATTCATTTTATTTATTTAGTTTTATGTTTAATTAAAATAACTAACTAACTAAATAAATTACTGCTCACAGTGATCCCCTTAACAAAGCTGAAACTTTCTGTTTGTTGGATTCCTGTTATTCATTGGATAAGCAGAGAACAGAAAGCCAGGAATATTAAATAGAACAGTGGAGAGTTTGTGAGAGATGGATTGTTGGGTCTATATTATATCATCGAATGCTTAAACAAGCGAACGCTGATTGATCAACCTAATTTAAGCGAAAGCTTACAATCTCGAACTGTCAGATCAGCGATTTTTTCCCAGGGAAAAAAAATTGCTGATCCAAAACACATACACACAACACAAGCACACCAAACAAACAGAAATCCACACGCATACACCTAAAATCTGATACCTAACCCTTCACTAAACTATGCACACACCACTAACTACCCACTTACCTTAACCCAAACCCTAACCCTAAGGTCCGTCACTATCACACACTCACCTCACCCGCTCCCTAACCCTAACTCACTTAAATCCGCCCTAACCCTCATGTCCACTCAATCGCACACACACTTAACCCAAGCACTAACCCTAACTCACCTAAATCACCCTAACACTCACATCCACACAATCGCACACTTACCAGAATCCAACCGGTAACTTTCCACCATAACACTGCAAATACCGAAGCAACAGAAACGGACAACCAAATTCTTTCCCTAGGAAAAAAATTGCGTTTCTGCTGCTTCGATATTTTGCAGTTTCGCGAAAATAAGTTCGATCAATCAGCGTTCGCTTTTTTAAGCGTTTGAGGATATAATATAGACCCGGATTGTTGTATTTGGTTATGGTAATGTAAGGCAAGTATTTTTTTAATCCTGGCAGTCAACCAGATATAACAATATTGACAATTACAGTCCAGGGGGACTAGACACTGGCTATAAATGAAAACAACTTCTTCTGGCTAGATTTTGGCCCATGCCTTATAACAATTTTTGATTTTCTGGCAAATAATTGAATATTGCAGCCACTGCATGTGGGTGAGGGTGAGGGTGAAAGGAGCTTACCTTCTTATAGTTTCTTTGTTTTACAATATGGCTTCACAAGACTAGAGGGCATTTATATGAAATACATTGTAATATTTATTCTGTGCTGAGTGTGTAAAAGAAAGTTGAAACTGTACCTGACATCACAGAATGTGCCTAACTTTGCCTTATACTTTTGGTCTGTGCATCATAAAATGTGTGGTCTTTGAGGATTACAGTCACTAAATTGGAAAGGGTGGCTGTGGATGCAAATGACCTAACATCATGTTTTCTTATTTTAAAAGATAAAGATGGCTTTTGAGGACTAATGTGTATTTGTATGAAATGCATTTGAATATTTGTTATTTTTCTGAGTGTTTCTAGAAAAGTTGAAACCGTCCCTGATATTACAGAGTGACTCTGACTTTGCTTTATATTTTTGATCTGTGCCTCCCAAGTTATTTTTTTTTTTATGGCAAATCATTGAGGATTAAATTACTGAACTGGGGTGGGGGTGGGGACTGACTATCTGTGGATAAAAATCTGGCTTTACAGAACTAGAGTGCCTTTGTATGAAATACATTGGAATATCTATTCTCTGCTGATCCTTTGTCTCTAGAAAAGATGAAACTGTCCCTGCTATTATATCATATTTTTGGTCTATACATAAAAAAAATGTTGTGGTTTTATAGCAAATCATTAAGGGTTGCAGTCATAGAAGGGGGGGGGGGGGGGCTGCAGATGAAACAACTTATTGTTTGGCTTGCTGGTTTCAAAATCTAGATTTACAGAACTATTATGCAAAAGTGGGAAATAGACTCGATGATAGTACAGAGAACTAAGGCTCTAAACTGTTAGTGAGATGCCTTTTGTGCCAATGGTGCAGTGTCTGATTCATTCTTCCTTCGTTTTCTTACTAGGGAGTAGGTCCTTATTGTACTTTCTAAGACCAAGACCAGTGCTTCTATGGGCACTTATAATATCACAGGATACTTCCTGAATAGCATGAAACATGACCTGTCAGGTCTGTTAGAATCTCTGTTTAACCATAGCTTCCAGACAGGCTTCATGCCAAATGAATAGAGGATTGCAATGGTTATCCCTCTACACAAAGGGAGGGGACTTCTATAGACCTGGGGAACTGCAGACCCATAAGACTGACTAGTTTCATATGCAAGGCCATTGAAAGAATTATCATGGATCCGATAAACAAAGACACAGGAAACATACAGACACTGAATCCTACCCAGGTCAGTTTTGTCAGAGCTAGGTGATGCCTCCTTAAACTGGTGGACTTCTTTGAGAAGGTCACTAAAGTTATGGATGAGGACAAAACACTGCACACTGCTTACCCCGGCCTGGCCAAGACATTCAACAAAATACCTCACTCAGGCATTGTAGAAAAACTTACAAAATTAGGCAAAATCCATATGTTACTCAATGGATAACCAGCTGGCTCACTAATAGGACACAAGAAGTTATGATAGGGGAGTCCACCTCCAGAAAGAGGCCAATTACTAGTTGAGTTCCACTGGCTTTGTTGCTGGAACCTCTTTTTTTGTTATCAACTTCTCTGAAGTCAAAGCAAAACATCAAGGGCTTCTGGCTGACCAGGTTTGTGGACAACTCCAAACTAGACATAGTCACTGAATCCCATAAAGACACAGGCACCCTTCAAGAGGGCCTGATGCAGACAAATATCTGGTGCCAGTGCCATGGACTAAAGCTCAATGTGAAAACATGCATAATAGTAATATAATAATAATAATAATAATAATAATAATAATACCCTTTGGAAAGATGGCCCACCCCTGGAAATTACCACATTGATAATAGACCCCTAAAGGTAGACCCAGTGGACAGGGAGCTGAGAGCAACTTTTGACAGTAACTTGAACTTTGACCACCATATGTCTAATGTGATGAGAAAATCATTCTATGTAGCACAACTTTTAAGTAAGGGCATGGCATCCAGAGCAAGGAGCTCAAGGGCCTACTGTATCTGACTTTTATTAGACCAGTCATTGAATACAGTGTTCCCTTTGGTATGTACCTGACCAGGCACTTGATACAGCCTGGGATACTGCAGAGGTTTCTTACAAAAAGAATACAGGATGTAAACAACAAGTCCTATGTTGACTGTCTCAAAGCCCTCTCCCTGTACTTGGTCTCTTACAGACTGCAGTGCATATGTCTATGCCTAGCCTTACAAGGCATCCTCTAATCCTATATTATGGATTTATTGTGCATCCATAAAACAAATAGCATCAGGAATACTTATTCTAAGGACTTAAACCTCATCTGCAACATAAATAGGAAATGGAGAGACAGGTATGTGTCTCAAAGTTTATCCCTACTCTGAAACAAATGTCCCATCCATGTGAAGCAAAACTCATCCTCAACCATATTCAAACATAACTTGGACCAATGGATGTAAAATTGCAAATGTATCTCTGGTTTGGCATCTATGTCCCTAGAGCAGCCTGGGATCACTTGATGTGTAGTGTAACCATAGCATTCCTTGGGATATTCACACGTCAGCAATATTTTAGTAAATTTGAGCTAAGTCTGGCTAGGCTTAAATTGGATCTTGGGCCAGTAACCTAGTTACTACCTATGAACCCATGAACTTAACTATTCATTGATCCCATGACACCCCTGGGAAAGGACAATCTATCCAGTGGGCTTATTTGGTCAACAAATAGATAAAATAAAAAATAAATATAATAAGTGGCTATTCTTTTCAAGTGTTTGTATGAAGCACATTTAAAACTGTCCCTAATTTCACAAAATATCCTTGACTTTGCCTTATGTTTTTGGTCCACACTGCATAAAATCTGTGCCTTTCAGGCAAATCATTGTGGATTATAGGCAATAAATGATGACGCATATTTGACTTTTTAGACCTCATATCCTTCAGAAAATGCATGCTGATGCAAAAATTTTATTGTTGCAACTTTATAAGTATATGAGAACAATAATTAAAGTCTGACCCTGATTTTGGGGTTTGTCCCTGATTCTTGAACGAAGATGTTTAAAGATAGTAGTTTTTTTTATCACAGTCAGATGAAGTTTACACACCAAAGTACAAGTAACTGTGCTGGGATGGGGGCTGTTTATGGATGAAAGTAATTTACCCTCTGGTTGTCTGTTCAGCTATCTATCTAACTTTACAGGTCTAATGTGCATTTGTGGCCGGAATACTTGTGGCTATTCATGTGAAACAAAGATTTCATTTGTCCCTGATTTCACTGAATGACCCTGAGTTTGCACATATTTTGGTCTGTTCCACATAAAATCTGTGGTTTACAACAAATCACTGAGGGCTATAGTCACTAAATAATAACAGATATTTGAGTTTCAGACTTCATATGCTTCAGAAAATGCCTAAAAATGCAAAAAAAAATTATTCTAGCAACTTTTTAAGTATATAAGAGAAATATGTCTCAGATTCTGGACTTTTTTCCTCTCATTATTTTTTTACTTTGTCACTGATTTAGGTGTTAAGAAATTGAGAGATATTATCTTTAGCATAATAAGAGCAAAAATGCTATAACTGCTGGGTTGGGGTTGGGGACTGTTTGTGAATTCAAGTAACTTACCCACTTGACTTGTATGTTTGATTTAACGGTCTGTTTTTGCAGGAATAATGTACATTTGTGTGAAATACATTTTATTTTCACTAGGATCAGTCATCAGATGAATACGGTTAACAATGACGTTGGAATTGCTGTTTATAAAAGCTGTCTGTGTATGAAATGGCTTTGCAGGAGTAGTATGTATATGTATAAAGTAAGCTGGGATACTTTATTGTAGCCATCTTGTTTCACAGTTGGACATTTGAGGTGTATACATTCATTTGGCTATAATTCAAAGGTATAGATAGCATTTGAACTTACTGATAACAGTTCAAATGATCTTAAATTAGAAAGGTTAATACAAAAGATATAAGAAAATAAGCATTTATGCATGGTCCAAAAAGTGTGTGGGATGCTCATAGCTTGAAAATTATCCAGGGCCTTAGGTGCACTTAATCTATACCTGCACACTACACTACATATCCCCTTACCTAGTCCTTATTTTAAACCTAACCATGAACCACACACACACACACACACACACACACACACACACACACACACACACACACACACACACACACACACACAATACTACCCCTTATCTTAACCCATAAACTCTTGCACACACTCCCAGTCCCATTTACCTTATTGAGAAATATTCAAACTTCCTCTTTTTGAATAAAAACACACTCAACATTCATGCATCTTGACATATTTGTCTACCTGAATACAGAGTCAAACAAACCGAGACAAATACACTGATAAACCAGAAGACCAACATCCAGAACACCGACATTCCGACCCGAGGTAAGTAACCGCTTGGCTATCCCGAATAAAACCTCCCCAAAAAATCAAAACTAAACCCACCCGTGTAGGGGGCTTTGCCCTCCACACACCCCTAAATAAATATACCAACTCCGAGATCGCACTACTGTGGGGGTAAGAGGCAAAATTCAACAGGATGGCCAAGCGGTTACTTACCTCAGGTCGGAATGTTGGTGTTCCGGATGTCTGTCTTCTGGTTTGTCGGTGTATTCATCTCGGTGAAGTAAATGTCGGCGATATGGCTTTTCGGGTAAGTAAAGCAGAGCCATATATATATATATATATATATATATATATATATATATATATATATATATAAAGGGAGATGTAAAACTGTTTAAATTCAACATCTGTTTTCTTTACACACTTTGGTTGACTACATAGATGGTCAACAGGTGTGTGAGATCAACAATCTCCAGTGTTGAGGAATATGCCTCTTCCCCTGGGACTGTGCAATCTCAGAGTTAGTATGTATAATTTGCATGGAGTGTGGGAGGCAGAGGGGTGCTTGCCCTCTGCAAAAACAATGATTTAATTTTGCACTCTCTGAGGTTATGTTCCGAACATGCTCAATGACGTGTCGACATTGTTTTTCTTCAATTTTTATGTGTTGAAATTAGCAGCATCAATGAATGGAAGTTTTCTGTATTTGAGAACTTCCATATATAGATATATGTATGTATGAAACCCACAAACACTTGCACATGCAACCAGTCCCAATTACCCTACTGTGAAATATTCAAACTTCCTCCATTTGAATAAAAACAAATTGAACATTTGTGCATTTTGACATACTTACCCAGTCAAGCACAGAGTCAAACAAATCGCTGTTTGACACACTGTCTGACACTGGCACCCCTACATTTATATATGTGTGCATGTATGTATTTATATATATATATATATATATATATATATATATATATATATATATATATATATATATATGTATATATATATATATATATATATATATATATATATATATATATATATATATATATATGGGTCTACTTCATATGCTTGACCGCTCATATGATCGACAAACTTTTCAGAGAGACCAAAACACTTAAAGCTCAAAACACCGAAAACTCATTTGATCGAAACTCATAACATTGACACATTAAACTCAAAGCATTATGCCCTTTCCCCACTGTAGCGCAACCCTGGAGTTAGAATAAATAGATATGGGGGGTGTGGGGGCAAAGCCCCCCCACATACGTCATAAATTTTAAACATACACATGGATACTTATAGCAGAAATTACAATATTTATCTAAGTAATGTGGGGGGCTCAGCCCTCTACCCCCCCGAACTATGCATTCTAACTCTGGAGTTGTGCTACAGTGGGCAAAGGGCATAATGCTTTGAATTTCATGTGTCGATGTTATGAGTTTCGATCAAATGAGTTTTCGGTGTTTTGAGCTTTAGGTGTTTTGGTGTTGGTGAAATGAGTGCCGATCATATGTGCTGTCGATCATATGAAGTAGACCCATATATATATATATATATATATATATATATATATATATATATATATATATATATATATATATATATATATGTGGGTGTACCTGATTTTAACAAAAACACCCATATTTGACTGCAAAAACATTGACCATATATGGTTGAAAATACAGAAGTTAACATCGCATTATGTGTGCACAGAGAAACAGACTCAGTGCATGCAATTTCAAATTTAAAAAGCAAAGAAAAACATTGTTTTTTGCAGAGGAGCTGTGCTCCCTTACACTCACTGCTAATTATATATACTAACTCTGAGATTCTGAGATCACGCAATCACTGGGGGAAAGGGAATATTTTGCTGCCCGGGGATTGTTGATCTTACACACCTGTCAATCAACTGCCTCATCGGCTATCTACAATCAACTTGGTAGCCATCATCCTTACTCACAGTCAATATTTTCAGGTACATCCATACATATATGTAAAACTCAGAAACACTCATCTACTCATACAGAACCAGTCTGACTTACTTCCTTTGTTTGAATAAAAGCACACTCAGAATTCTCACATTTTTCCATACTTATTCACTCAAACATACAATCAAGTTGCTGTTTGACTTTTGTTACTCATCCTATATGTGTGTGTGTATATATCTATACATATATATATATATATATATATATATATATATATATATGTGTGTGTGTGTGTGTGTGTGTGTATGTGTTTGTGTGTGTGTATATATATATATATATATATATATATATATATATATATATATATGTGTGTGTGTGTGTGTGTGTGTGTGTGTGTGTGTGTGTGTGTGTGTGTGTATGTATGTATGTATGTATGGGTGCTCTGCATTTGGTGTAAATGCAGGTTTGTCAAAATCTGTTTAACTGAATGCATTTGATTGATATTTAGAAATGGCCGACAGGTGTGTGAGATCAACAATTCCCCAGGTAGGGGAATATTCCCTTTCACCGGGGATGGTGCAGTTTTGTAGTTAGTATATATAATTAGCAGGGGCCCCTGCAAAAAAAAAGTTCATTCTCAGCACATCAGCACATCTGTAGTAACTTGTTGACATTTGGTTTGTTGACCTTGGGGTCGACGTTTTGGAGATCGATATGTAGGCTACTCAACTAAAGTGACTTGACCCATATATTTATATATATATATATATATATATATATATATATATATATATATATATATATATATATATATATATGTGTGTGTGTGTGTGTGTGTGCATGTGTGTGTGTTTAATTTACCATCACAATCATACTGCATGCATGGTAGAATGGCTCAATATGATGGAAACGCAAAATACTGAATCCTAAATATGCAGATAGACCAAATTTTGGTAGTCACTTTTTTTGTCTTTTCTAATACAACTCACTTTGTGTGAATTAAAGTATATGTAAATAGAACATAATGGTGCATTGTGAGTATATTTCATATCATGACACTGACATGTGGAAACTGTGTCATGTCCTATTAAAAATGAGAGGTGGTGCATACACTTTCATAAAGAAACAGCAGATACAGTGGTGTATTCATATTAGCTGCCCAACATACATCTGTTATATGTAGTAAGCATAGCTGTGTACAGCATTTAAATATACATCTTCATTAGAGCCTTACCGAGCATCATAACATGGTTTTACTGTATAACATATATTTCTTTTAAAGTGTGACTGGCTCCTGAGAAAGCTGGGTATACATTAGCAGTTAACTTTGCCATACCTTATATCCTAACACTTAGAATGAAAAGTGATGCGATACTATTTCTATGAAGCTACATGGAGTGATCGCATCATGATGCTGCAGCAATTTGCCCAAAATGATTCTTTATCCAAAAGCCTTTGTCTCTTTGGTGAAGGTGGCATGCCATAAAGCAGGCATTGTCTCATAACCTTAGTATGGTTTCTCCCAGCTGATTAATATTTACAGGGTCCATAGTACACAATACTCTCCATCCCATAAGGCTGCACAATGCATAATGCCAAGCTTCAACAATATTCTGCCTTCACTGATAGACTTGCAAAGCCATAACTCAATGATTTCAGATGTTTACATTAAATAGGGGAGGTAGACAACTGCATTAGCCAAGCCTTGTGCCATAACATTGTGGACATCTTAAAATGTAATTACACTTAAAGAAAGACACTAATCCCACAACAAAGTCTAGCATATTATTGGCTATATCTTAGAAAGTAGGTGGCCCATCAGCTGGATGTACAAATACCAAACTTAGTAACTTCATAGGTACATAATAGGCTATTAGCCCTAGGGCCTATATAAGCCTAGCTGAAAAGGTACCCTGGTTTTCGCCACCCAAGAAAATTATTTTCCTGTGCCCCTGTTGAGCAGAGCCACAGAAGTGATCCCTGGGGTGAATTTTCTATTTCCCATCCAATCATCAAGATTTTTCTTGAAGAGTGCTAATGAGGAGCTCTGTTTGACATAGATAGGTAGTCTGTTCCAGAGTATGGGAAGTCTCTGGGACAGGAATCTATCCCTCTAGCATGTTCTGTTTTTTGTGGCGACAAGGTTTAGGTCCCTAGAGCATGTAGCTTGGAGGGATTGGGATTTCTTTAAGTGGAGCATGTCCAACAGCTCTGAGTTTGACATAGCTTTGTATGTTAGGCAGAGATCGCCTCTGAGTAGGCGATATGCGACGAAGTAAAGCTGGAGTTTTTTAGACGATCTGCGTAGGGCATCTGTTTGAGGCCAGTAATCCTCTTTGTAAGATATTTTTGCGGCCTTTCCAGTTGTTGTAGATGTCTTGTGAGGTACATACCAAAAGGGGAGTTGTACTCTATAATGGGTCTAATGAGTGATGAGTAGAGGGGAACAATGACCTCTTTTTTTCTGGATGAGAAACCTTTTGTGATGAGGTGAGCCACATAGAAGGATTTTCTGACCACTGTGGTGATGTGATTATCAAAGGAGAGACTACTGTTTAACAAGTAGGAGAAATTGCATATTGTTGCCAAAAGGAGATGCCAGTCTTCATTTCTATACCTGCTGCCAGACAATCTAACACAGATGAAGCCAAAAGCCCTTTGTCACAGTGTTAGGAAAGTCATTTGTGATTGCATTAACTGCTTTCTTTTCAAAGTCTGTCAGAATCATATCCGGTGTTAAATTTAAATCATGTTTCATGCAAATGTCTAAAATTATTTACCAAAATGCACTGTAACTATACCATAAAGTAAAGTCATTACTCTGTTATCCTGTAGTAATCACAATCTTCCATGGATATTATATATTTGCCTGCATTCAGTTATGGTAACGGGAATCATAATGTATACCAGCAGAAATGGTGAACAAAAATGTTATTTAAAATACTAGCTTTGGTGATAATAACCACTGGAGAGCTGTTTATAATGACATTGGATCTTAGTATAATAAATAAGCCATCCTTTATAAGAATTATATCTGGTAATAAAGTACTAAGATCTAAGAGATGTGTCTCCCTTAGGTTAATTCATTTTTTTCAACTGTGCTGAATGCACTGCTTAAGTGCTTTTGTATTTGGCAACAGTATAACAGTGTCTTCAGATGTAGTCGCTAACACATCTGAAACTATTTGAAATGGATCAGTCAAACTTTTCAAAGTACTTTTCCTTACTTTGTCCTTCACCTCAAAAACAGCTTGACTGTAAGGTTCTTTGGCATGACAGTACTCAGGACTCTTAAGTAATACCTTGACATTGTCAGATAAATTAGTAATGCAGCAGCCTTTGCACTCATCATAAGTTTTCATTTTCTAGCCCCCTGTAATTTTTACTCTGTTTTTTCTCCATATTATATAAGTAACTTTCAACACATAGCAGAGATTTAAATTTTTGAAAAGGAACCATTTGGTATGTGTCACCGATTACACCTGGTGCAAAGTTAGTCATACTATTCTGCAAACAAGAACAATTTTATGTTATGGACAGACACAGCTACTTTATTTATGTGAACATTAGAATGTATGAATGCATGAATATACTCTTCCCACAATTATACTTTAGTAGACCACAATAGAAATGTTGCTGACATTTCCCTTTAAATACAACATAACATATTGTGTTCATATGTCACAACTTCCAGTTATACAATGTTATAAAATATGGATGCTTAAAAGTAACAAGATTTCCTTTTTTTTGGCATTTTCAGAGATATCACCATATGGAGCATACCCTTGAAAAGATAATGGATTTTGGCACTGAATTTGTCTCTACTGCAGACTTAGAATACAGTTTACCACAAAATCAGATATTTTTCTCATTGACAATGCCTCCCCCACACCCTCTTGTATAAAAAAAATGATAAAACATTTTTATATCAATGCCTTATTTTAACATCTTTTACTTTCAGTTGTCATATAATATAATTATTCTGTCATGATCTGCTGCAAATAAATGTCGTTATTAAGACAAATGCAAATAAGGTGGCATACTTCTCAACCTGAAAACATCAAAAATCTGGACAAAGGCCCATGATAAATAGGTACAAATCTGTACGTTGATTAACATACAATTGGCATACATAATTACGTAATCCCACCCACTCCAATGGAATTGTGGGATACCAACTTTCAAACACAATCTGAAGAACAGACAACCAAAATATGGCCACAGAGTCCCCCTGCAGCCATTCCAATATCCCATTACTTGGCTATGTTGCCCCATTTACCATAAACACTAATGTGCATACTGCTTTACTTTTACAATGATTTGGATTTTATTTTACAATTTATAGCACAAACATTGTCATCTGTTAAACAAAACAATACAGTCCCACAATTAAAACAGACTTAGCATTAAAACTTCTCTGCCCTTGAAACTTACATTCACTGAAACCGCATTGAAACACTCACACACACACACACACACACACACACACACACACACACACACACACACACACACACACACACTCTGAATCACTTAAAATGCTCAAATACACAACTAATCTAAAAACCAATTAAAGTAAGTAAAGCAACTCTAAAAGCCAGTTAAAGTAAGTAAAGCAATGCTGAATCATGATAAAATAAATGAATTTGCACTAGATAAAAAGCTGCTGTGAAACAACGGGTTGAGGATTAAACACGTACTACAAACACAAGAACGAACTTAGCCAGCCAGTTAAATGAGGGGGAACTGCAACGGTTAAAAATAAACACACTATGCAGCAATAGTAATAAATAAATGAACTTACATGACTTGGCACTAGATAAATTCAGCAATTATGCTCAAACACAAGCCAGTTAAAAGAAAAGGAAATGCAGATAAAATGGTCACGGTTGAGTAGACATACGGCAATAAATAAATGAACTTACATGACTTAGCACCAGATAAATGCAGTAATATGCTCAAAGAACTTAGCCAGTGAGTTAAAAGAGGAGGGACTGAAAAAAATGGTCACAGTTGAGTAGACACATGGCTATAAATAAACGTACTTACATGATTTAGCACCAGATAAATGCAGCAGCTATACTCAAACATAAGAATGAACATAGCCAGTCAGTTAAAAGAGGTGGAACAGCAAATAAAATGGTCATGGTTGAGTAGACACACTGTGTAGCAATGGGTCGGAGCTGCAGAACACTTACACTTACTAGCATGGCCAGAAGATTGACACACAATACACTATAGAGCCATGACAGATACGAGTACAACAGATACAGTTGTATTGTTTTTCCTCTTACCTAGAGGACTCTCCAAACTTTAAATTATGCCACCATCGCTTGTTATACTCCCATTTCCCCTCAACAGGCTCTACTGCAACAGACAGTAGCTGATGTCATCACGCACGCCCTATAGGCTGGTGATGCATGCTGAC
Source organism: Protopterus annectens (assembly GCF_019279795.1). NCBI lineage: Eukaryota > Metazoa > Chordata > Ceratodontiformes > Protopteridae > Protopterus > Protopterus annectens. Next base: position 1,264,901,190 of record NC_056728.1, read on the forward strand.
ATCAGCCAAAAATTTAAAGGGGTAATACCACCAAATAAAAAAAAAGACTGGGACATTCAGAAATTAAGGGGGCCACTCAGGAATTCGTGGCACCCCAATATTTTGGCCTCAAAACCGGTAAATACCTTGGAATTCGGTATGGTTGAGAGGTCTGTGACAGGTGGCGATTACTTATTGTTATTTACACTAAATATCTTTCACATATTGAGATCATTACAGTAGGCATCTGCAAATATACTTCATTATTACACATTATACAACCATGATATGCTGCAAAATCGGCAGCATGATTTAAATTGGTATCCAGTGTTTGCCCTCATGTTATCACATGCACTGTTGATATACCTTTTACTGACTATAAAATAACAAAATTACAATACCATTAATTCATCTCTTTTTTATTTTAATGCCATTGTGATCTTATCTATCAACATTTTGTGTATCCATCACACATGCTTGATACCTGGCCATACCACACTTCAGACATCATTATTGTAATGGTAAACCTAACTAACACTAATAGATTGATGTGAAAAACCAACTATTTTCTGCAGTATGTAGATACTTTTTAGTTAGATCCATTCTTTGTGCAATACTGTCTTTATCGCCACTATGTGCATCATCAAACATTCTGGCTACCCATTCCATACCTCTCTGTACAGATTTTTGCAGAATGTCCAGATTTTCGCCTCATATTTTTGGTCCAATTTTCAAAAATAGTGTTTTTCTGGCAAATTAGTGGTGAATTATTAAAGATTTAAGTAGGAAAATAATGACAGACATTTAAGTTTCAAACGTCATACCCTTCAGAAACTTCATGCTAATGCAAAAGCTGTTATTCTTTCAACCTTCTAAGTTTGTAAGACTAATATTTAAAAAATGTCCCTACTTTTGGGCCTTTGTCCCACTTTTATGGATGGTTTTGTCCAGATTTCTTGCTCCAAGAGGTTGAGTGGTATGCCCGTTACTCTTTCCCTTCTTAAAAAAAAAAAAATCACACTGCATTCACAAAACGTTTTAATGCAAACAGAACAAAATTAATTTTATCACATAAAGCAGACCTCTGTAAATGAAATTAACCACCAAACTTCTTGCATTATGTTACAGCTTTGACAAGCAACTATTCTAAGATGCCCCTGTAAGCAAGGGCAGATCCAGTAGAAGTCACCTTGGCCACTTACCCAGGGCCCTGTTCTAGCTGGGAGCCCCATAAATGTCAGCAAATGGGCTCAGGTTCTACTGCATGTACTTAAAACATATTTACTTGGGCCACACATCCATGTTGCCTCTCACTTGATTTGGCAAAGTGCTCTAAATTCCACTAACCCATCTCCCATAATGTAGCTATCCATACTAGAACCCTGATCCTAACCCTAATAATTCTCACCTAGTACGTAAACTTAATGTCCCCATTCCATTGTAAACCTACCCCCCTTCCCCTCCATAACCCTAAGGTTCCAAAGGCTCCCTAAACCTAAATTCCCCTTCTTCTTCCCTCCCTAACTATAAAGTCTTGATTGCTCCCTAAAGCTAAAATCCCCTTCCCCTCCTGTCCATGACAGCTCCTTAAACCTAAAATCACTGACTGCCCTCCCTAACTCTATAGTCCCTGTCACTCCCTAAATATAAAATTCAGACTTTGTAAATCAGACTTTGTTATTAAGGACTTTGCATATGTATTTTTAATGTTGAAATGTTTTAAGTATTTATATTTTAGTAAATATGTTTTGTTAAATGCTTCTACAGAAGTGTGTTTTTTAATAAGTGAATTCAGAATAACTTAGTCTTTACTCTTATAGTTATGAAAGCGATAGGGAATACTTTTTGATATAAGTTCCCAATGTCTGTTTAATGTCTAATGCAAACCAATGATTTTTAAGCAAGCAAAGTCTGATTTACATTTCTGCTTTCATTTGTTAGCTAAAACCAATGATGTTTGAGAAAGCGAAGTCCGATTTACATTTTCCATCCTAACTTGCTAGTCAAAGTTAATTAGAATAATGAAATACATTGGATGATGAAGCGCTTGTATAAGCACTTGTATTGGGCAGAGCAAAGCAGCTTGTTTACATGTTTTTTGTCATTGGTTGTTATATGCTTTATATTAAATTGAGATGTGCCTTTTGAATGTGGATCTGAAGAAGGCTTTGATAGCTGAAAGTGCTAATCTGTTGTTTGTTGTTTTTGTCTTGTTGAGATACAGTTTTGAATAAATCGTTGGGATACGTTTTAAGGTGTGGTGCATTGCTCATCTTTTATTTATTGTTGCGATTTTGTTGAGCAAGCTTGAACGGAACTTTCTTCTGCTATTTTCGTTAAAAAAAATGATGTCATGCTACAAGTATCCCAGCAGCAATATTTGAGATATTAATTTAAGAACTCTGTGAGAGAGTGAGAGAGACAGGTGATTTTGTATTTTGTCTTTGACCTAACAAGAACATCCACTCACCACTTGCCATGATGTAAGTAAGTTAACTAGGGTACAGTAATTTCTCTCAGATTCAGTTAGGAATATAGTAAAGATTAGTTCAGATGTTTCTCTGTTTATTTGAAACTGTCCTGCAATGTTGCTTTAAATATTTCCTGTGATTTTGAACTCTGATATCACTGTACATATGTATTTAGTGTTGTCTTGTTCTTTTATTATTTATTATAGAGTATAGTTAAACCTTTCAGTTGTGGCTGGTCTGTTTAGAGATATTTAAGCTCTTGGAGTACTTGCATATCTATTTGGTGACCTTGTACAGGCCACTTCTAATAGCCTGGCTCTTGGAGAAACTACCATTTGGATTAATAGTAACATTACACACTAGGATTGCACACCCTTTGTTAGGGGTTTAAAGTAGTTGATAAAGAGTTGGCTGGTGGCAGTGATAACTACTTTATAGTCTGGGCAGAAGGGGGCATAGCTAGCAAACTTGTGCCAGCTTTTCCCAGGTGTGTGTATAAATCAACCCTCTAAGTGTGTGTGTGTGTGTGTGTGTGTGTGTGTGTGTGTGTGTGTGTCAGCTACTTTGGCAGGAACACAAAGCACTGGTTGGACAAAGAGGGTGCTGGAGGTCTTGGTCTGGCCATTTAGCTGAGATCTCAACCCTATAGCTGTGCCAGTGGGGAGTCGTATTGGGGATCTGGAGAAAGAAGGAGAAACCAGCCCCAGACTGACTGTGGTCTCTGTATCCTCTTAAGGGAAATTACACTTTTACTGTGTGTGTACTTGCCATCCTCCCAGTGTTTATGTCCTCCACTGATACCAGTGGTGAAGATTGAGGCTTCTTGATTACTGGGCCAGTGCTGGGGCATCCCAATGTTAATTTTTAAATTAATTAGAATTGTTTGGGACTTGGTGCAGAGGACTGAAGCTCTCAGCTCTTAAACTGTTTTCTATATTCAGAAATACAGTGGTAGATTAATTTTGCCTTCTTTTACCTATTGTGTGATTTTAAGCCAGTCAGTTAAGTAAACAGTGTTGTGGGTCATCCCTGAAAAAGGGGACCTGTTTTTTGCAGGCATATGCAGCCAAACACATAGTGTTTCGCACTCAACAGAGTTTATTTGACACTTAGTGCAGATGAATAAGGCCATGAGCTGTTAATGAGTTGCTTCCTGTAGCACAGAGTTTGATTCCCTCTGTTTTTGTTTGTCTGATGTATGACTGTGTTGAAGTCATTCTATCAGATAGAGGTGCTGGACTGCCCCTGAAAAGGGGAGCTGTCCCAGGCTGTTAGCAAATGCATTGCACACTGCCTTTAAATACCTACACCCTTCGCACAGCTGCTAAGTATTACTTCACTGTATGCTATCTGACTTATAAATCCCAACATGTCTCTTGTAGTTTAATGGCTTGCCAGATGCACTTTTAATAAATGTGAAATCCAAGGAAAAAGACGTTTACTGTTGCTCATGCTAAATCTGCTTTCAGTTTGAAAGTTTTTTTTATTTGTTTTCTTTTGTTTAGCAAATGGCTGTTATTGTTTTTTTTTCCTCTGAAATTTGAAATAACAGTTTTAAATTAAATTAAGTCCAACTTTGTGATTGTTGTGAAACTAATAAAGAAAACTGCTTGCACACTGTCAGATTTGACCAATATTTTGTGGTACTTGGGGAGTGAAGTGACAGTCAAATAATGGTATATGGATATAGTTGGAGTGACAGTCCACTACCCTGCCTAGGGTCCCTTTTGACCACGATCTGTCTGTGCCCATAAGACGTGTAGCTAACCACATAGAGGCTGTCAGAGCATATTATAAGGGTGTATATTATATATTCGAACTTTCTAAACTTTGAATCCCATATGTTTGACAACATATGATCGAAGTTTAACAGTTCGAATATATAATAAAACAAACAAAAAAAAACTTACCGTAGGAGGCTGCACCACCCCTACTTAAATATACCAACTCAGAGATTACACTTCAGTGCAGAAAAGGGAAATACTCCCATTCTGCACAGAATGGTGCTGTTACATTTAACCTTCGAACGTTTGAAATTTCGATCATATGGTGTTGACCATATGCCATTCGAAATTTCAAGCATTCGTTGTTCTAGTAGAACCCTATTATAAACTCCAAGCAATAGCTAATGGTTACTGTTTCAGAATGTAACAAGTCACAGTGGACAACTGGTTAAATTCTACCACTCTAAGGTACTAGCTGGCTATGCCTTGAAATTCTCTCAACAAACTACAGATTGGTAGACACATGCTGGCTTTTATTAAAACGGTGCTTATATGTAATAATTCTACTTGTTAAAAAACAACAAACCACATATGAAGACATGCTAATGTTTGACTTAAATTAGAATGACATAAAGCAGTTTCTGTAGAGGTGATGCACACATCCACGCACTGCTTTACTTTGCAAAGTAACACGCTGAACAGATGTTTTCAGACCTTTATTGTCATACAGTCTGTTGCCTGACAGCTTTTTGTAGGCTTAGACTCTTCTTACATATACTTATATGTGGTTTGATTAATAGAGAATTATGCTTGGCTGCAAGATATCTTGATTGAATCTGGACATAAATTGTACTTAACTAAATATCCTGACTAAATATGGAAATGCAGTAACTCTGCTAGGCCCCACATCCTCCTGTTGTCTCTGAAACAGTAATTGATAATGCATTAACTCCAAATCCACAGTCATTTGAAAATGGTTGGTTAGTTGTATTTACCACTATCAGCCTGTTCATCTAGCACAAAGGATCTCTTTTTTTCAAGATACAGTTTATGAAAGACCATGAAAGGACTTGTCTACTTTCTTTGCAGTTTGTTATGAAGAAAAAAAAAACAGCAAAGCACTTACCCTTGTCAAGTTAGTATATTTTATACAGTACAGATAGATTTGCAAAAACGTATTATGTAGTGGTATGTGCAGGGGTGGGGGTCAAGTGGCTGATTTTCACATATGTGTATATATAAAACATTTTCTGAAGATCAGACAGGAACATTATATATTTTTAATTATAGAATGGTGAGTAGTTAGGAGCAGGAAGTACTGATGACTTATGACCAAGGGACACAAAATGATCAGCAAATCTTTATCTGCACTTTTTTCAAATAATACAGCATTTAAATTGATTTATTTGTGTTGCATTGAATACAATTTAGCTGGAAGTTGTGGCTCTGTTTTTTCAGTTAATGTTTGTTAGAATTCTTGAATAGCCAGTGATAAGTGGGGTTAGTTCACTCATTGTTATTCGGTTTCTGCCTTATATAAGTGGTACATTTTGCATTATTTTCTGCTTAAACTCTGAGCTTTGGCCAGCTAAGACCTACATGAAATCAAATCAACTGGACGTATAAGTGAATTTAAGTAAATCTTTATCTGCACTTTTTTCAAATAATACAGCATTTAAATTGATTTATTTGTGTTGCATTGAATACTATCTAGCTGGAAGTTGTGGCTCTGTTTTTTCAGTTAGTTCAGCACCCACCCTCCCTGCTTTTGTTTTGGGGTTAATCTTGGTGGCTTTGAAACTGGCCGCCCCTCTTGTAAATTTGCATTTGGATACTCCTCCTGGGCCCATCTCATTTGCTCACTCAAAAAAAAAAAAAAATTGCACTTTTTTCATCTGCTTTTACTGTATTTGTGTTTCTTCCTACTTTATTTTGCTTTTGTGTCATCTTAAAAATACTCAATTGTATTTATTACTGCTTGGTGTAACTATCATTCTAAGCCTTTTCGTTTAAGCACTTGGGCTTCAGACCAATTGTTTTACATTAAGAAGGTTTGTGGTCTGCACTGTTATGGCAGAACAGGTAGCTTACATCCTTCTAAGTTGGGAACTGCTGATTGAAGGCTCAGTATCTGTTATTCTAAAAGTGTATTAGTTCTGGTTTAAGCACTTGGGCTTCAGGCCATTATTTTACATTAAGAAGGTTCGTGGTCTGCACTCTTGTGGGAGGAGAGGCTGGACTCTGCCCTTCTGAGCTGGGAATTTCTGGTTAAAGGCTTATAGTGCCTGCATATTTGAACTATTTCTTACTGAAATTGGTGCACCTTGTTTGCTATAGCATAGACTAGATCCAGGTCTGCTGAATATAGCTTTGTTTGCATAAATTGAGCACTAATCCAGGCCTTTTTAAAAGTATTCAATTGTATTTATTACTGCTTGGTAGTAACCTGAATAAAGTGTAGCTATCATTCTAAGCCTTTTGGTTTAAGCACTTGGGGTTCAGACCAGTTGTTTTACATTAAGAAGGTTTGTGGTCTGCACTGCTGTGGCAGGACAGGTGACTTACATCCTTCTAAGTTGGGAACTGCTGATTGAAGGCTCAGTGTTTGTTATTTTAAAAGTGTATTAGTTCTGGTTTAAGCACTTGGGCTTCAGGCCAGTTATTTTACATTAAGAAGGTTTGTGGTCTGCACTCTTGTGGGAGGAGATGCTGGACTCTGCCCTTCTGAGCTGGGATTTTCTGGTTAAAGGCTTATAGTGCCTGCATATTTGAACTGTTTCTTACTGAAACTTGTGCGCCTTGCTTATGTAGCATAGACTAGATCCAATCCTGCTGATTCTAGCTTTGCTTGCATAACTTGAGCACTAATCCAGGCCTTCTTAAAAGTATTCAATTGTAATTATTACTGCTTGGTAGTAACCTGATTAAAGTGTAGCTGTCATTCTAAGCCTTGTGGTTTAAGCCACTTGGGCTTCAGACCAGTTGTTTTACATTAAGAAGGTTTGTGGTCTGCACTGTTGTGGCAAGACAGGTAGCTTACATCCTTCTAAGTTGGGAACTGCTGATTGAAGGCTCAGTGTCTGTTATTCTAAAAGTGTATTAGTTCTGGTTTAAGCACTTGGGCTTCAGGCCAGTTATTTTACATTAAGAAGGTTCATGGTCTGCACTCTTGTGGGAGGAGAGGCTGAAGTCTGCCCTTCTGAGCTGGGAATTTCTGGTTAAAGGCTTATAGTGCCTGCATATTTGAACTGTTTCTTACTGAAATTGGTGCACCTTGTTTGCTGTAGCATAGACTAGATCCAGACCTGCTGAATCTAGCTTTGTTTGTATAACTTGAACACTAATCCAGGCCTTCTTTTTTGGAGAAGGTTCCCCTGCACCCCAGTGGCTGGAGTGTGCAGTTAGAACTTGTCTGATTGAAGACTACAGGAACAGGGCTCAGTTTTGAGATTTTTTTACTGGTTAATTGGGCACTTTGTTTAAAAGCCTTTTCTGTTTGCTTGTAATCATCTAAAGCTGTTTTAAGTGCATTTTTTACTGTTTTTAGTCCTTTAAAGCTGTTTTAAGTGTATTTTTTACTGTTTTTGCCTTATCTTTAAAAAAACATGTCCTTGTTTCCCACTTTTCTAAGCTAGTATAGTCCAGTTTTAAGGCTAGTGCTAAATTCAGGGCTGTGTTACAATTTTCTGAGTTGCCCATACCTTACTTGGATAGAGGTAGGTTTCTCTGTTCACCTGTGAGAGAGGGAACTTTGAGCAGCCATCTTTCCCTGGAGGAGTGGTTCCAGCCCAGAAGTTAGTAGTTTGTAGGCCATTTTGGGCTAATTTCTATTTCTTTAATTTCCCTGCTGTAAAAACCACATTTGCACGGTTTTGCATGTCCGTGCAGTGCCGGTTAGCTAGGGCTAAAGTTATCCTGGCTCCACCAAGTCTCCTCTTCAGTTTTTCCTCTTGAAAGTAGTCTAACTCTCAACCTAAGCACTTAAAAAGCATCCTATAGTCCAGCACTTGCTCAGACCTAATAGCAAGCACTAATATACCCCGACACTTGATTGCCCAGCATGGCAAGGCTCATTATTCACCCCTCATCAACCAAGCAACTAAGTAGCTCACCCTACTATTCAGGCATGACCATAGTGCAATTTCAGGTATACTCTCCAGTCCAGCTGGTGAACCTGGGTATTCTGAGGCAATGTTATAACTGCCTCATGTACACAGACATCCCTCTCCTCCTACCACAAAACATTAACATATGCAATAGATGCAATTATATAGCTAAATTGGAGGCTAAGCTCTCTCCACCCAAGACTGGAACAAGCAGTCATGAGGAGAAGGTTAACACTTGCACCACACCTCCAGCCTCACATAGACCTACTAAACAAGCACTGGCAAAAAATACACATAAATACACAAAATCATACTCGGAAGCTCTAAATAAAAACCTGCAAAAGCATCAAAGAGCTCCAAAGCAGACACCCACAAAACCTGCACCTCCCGTCACAAACCAGACAACACATAAAACACAAAATCAGTGTGCCGCACAATCACAGCCCTTAAGGCGAAATAACATACCTAACACACTAGTAATAGGCGACTCTATTGTCAGACACACTGACATCCCACTCACTAGGCTGGACAAGGAGAAGGTTACTGTTACCTGCCTGTCGGGAGCCAGAATCCGCCACATAACACAAGCACTCAGGTCACTCCAGAACAAGTACAAATATGACTCTATCATTGTTCATGTTGGTGTGAATGACCTGAAATGTACCTCCCTGGACTACATGAAAAGAGACATGGAAGAGCTCTCTGATCATGTAGCCCAGGTGGGTATGACCTTGATGCTGAGTAGCATCCTGCTCTCACCAAGAATGATACCTCAGAATAAAGAAAAAAATGATCAATTTTAACAATTGGCTAAGCTTCTGGTGTCATTCAAAAGGGATCCAGTGTCTGTCAGCCTGGGATGACGTGTGCGACAGGCCTCATTGCTTCACAAGAGATGGCTTGCACCTGTCACCCCTAGGCTTTTGAATACTGGCCAAGGCTCTTGCTGCTCTGATAGTGCCTTTTTTAGGCAAGGCTCAAAAGTCAAACCCACCTCCGTAAACAGCACAAATAAAAAAATGAGGGTTATGCTACTCAGCGCTAGGAGTTTAAATCTCAAAATGCATGTGCTTGAAGCACTCCTCAGTATGGAGAACATCGACATCTGTGCAGAAACTGAAACCTTGTTCAAGTCTCCACAGAGCACCCCAGCACTACCAGACTACAACTCATACCACACATTTCGGCCACAGAACATGGACCGAAACACAAAAGGAGGGGGTGTATCCATATTCATCAAGGATACCTACACCTCCAGGTTAGTGACGCAGCATGATACCTCCAAGATCATCCATGTGCAACTAACATCATGCAAATCTGCAATGCAAATTGTGGCCTGCTAAAGATCACCCTCCATGACCCAAGACCACCACTCCGCCTTTCTGGAGACACTGGAAAACATAAAGGTCCTACCGAAAACCCTGATATTGGGCGGTTTCAATTACCCAAACATTAACTGGGAAAACTACTCAAGTACAAACTCCCAGGTCCAGCGCTTCCTGGAATTTATCAACTCAAATGCCCAGGATCAGCTGGTAAACTCCCCTACCAGAGGTGAAAACATATTGGACCTGGTTATCACCAACATGGGTGACAGGTGTTTCACACCAGAGTTCAACCCATCACTGGTTAGATCAGACCATAAACTAATCACTCTGGATGTCCACACCACACCACCACCTCCATCCAAGGAAACCACAGTGAAAAACTTTTCTATAGCAAACTTCACCTTACTTAAAACAGAAGTGGTAAGTTTCACAGCCCCCACGCTAAAGGATAACAGTGTCCAAGATGCAGGAACCTTTACAAATGCACTCTATGAGCACCTACAAGGATGCATGGATCATGCCATTCCTAGCAAAACCAAGACACACTCCCCTAAGAGAAGGAAACCAGTCTGGTGGACCCCTGCCATAAACAGGCTATACAATAGGAGGAGGAAACTAGTTCAGAAAAAAAGCAAATCCTAAGAAGGAAAGGCATCCCTGATCAGTATCAGTAAGAAATTAAGGTCCCTCATAAAATCCTCCAAGGCTAACTTCGAAAGAAAAATAGCCAAGGATTTGAAAGATAACCACAGAGCCTTCTTTAGCTATGTCAAGAATCTAAGTGGCAACTCGCAGATATGCTCTGTGTTAGTGCAAAATAGCACAAAATATACTGAACCCACTGATATTGCCAACATCCTGGCAGATAGATTCAGTGCAAACGTCACCCCCCCCTCACCCCCAAAAGGGCCCACAACAATACTGGAAAAGTGTAGTGTCCTGGAAATCACAGATGCACAGATGAAAACAGCCCTTTCAAAAGCCAAAAGCAAATCATCAATGGGGCCAGATGGTGTCCTAGTCTGCGTTTTGCATGAACTACAGAATGAACTAACCCCCCATCTAAACACACTGTTCATCCTCAGCCTCTCCACAGGCTATGTGCTCATAAAATGGCACACAGCAATGGTTATTCTGCTCCACAAAGGAGGGGCCACAACTGACCCTGGTAACTATTGCCCCATAAGCCTGACTAGCCTGGTCTTCAAGGCTATGGAGTGCATCATCATGGAACTCATTAACAAAGACATTTGGAACCTCCAAACACTTGACCTGACCCAGTTCAGCTTTGTTAAGGGCAGATCATGCCTACTAAACCTGGTTGACTTCTTCGAGACAGTCACCAAGGCCATAGATGAAGGAAAGATAGTTCACACAGCCTACATTGACCTCACCAAGGCTATTGACACCATTCCCCACTTGGGAATTATAAAAAAACTCACCAGCCTGAACATAAACCCCTACGTCATGAGATGGGTTGCCAACTGGCTTACAGACAGAGCTCACACTGTAAGAATAGCGGGCTCCAGGTCTGACTCTAAACCAGTCACAAGTGGTGTCCCACAAGGCTCGATCCTGGGACCCCTACTGTTCGGCATATACTTCTAAGATGTACAGGCAAACACAGGAGGACTATGGCTAACCAAGTTTGCCGATGACTGCAAACTGGGAACCATAATTGACTGTCTGGCTGACATGGACATTCTCCAAAAGGGCTTTACTGAGACGGACACCTGGTGTCAAATTCATGGTCTCAAGCTAAATGCCAAAAAATGCATAGTCATCCCGTTTGGGAAAAACAAAACACCCATGAATTACCACATAGGTGGCAGCCCCCTTAATACAGTAGAGGTAGTAAGAGATCTGGGGACCTAGGTAGATAGTAATCTCTCCTTTGACAATCATATTGCCAAAGTAGTTAGGAAATCCTTCTATGTAGCCCATCTAATTACTAAAGGGTTCGCATCTAGAAATAAAGAGGTTATAGTGCCCCTCTACTCGTCATTCGTCAGACCCATCATAGAGTACAATGCCCCGTTTGGGATGTACCTCACAAGACACTTCCAACAGCTGGAAAGACCACAAAAGTACCTCACCAAGAGGATTACTGGCCTCAAACATATGTTCTATGTAGCCCGACTGGAAAAACTCCAGCTGTACTCAGTGGCATATCGCTTACTCAGAGGTGATCTCTTCCTGACTTACAAAGCCATGTCCAACTCAGAATTGATGGACATGCTCCACCTAAAGAAATCCAAGTCACTGCAAGCCACTCGCTCTAGTGAGGTAAACCTCACCACAACAATAAATAGAACATGTTGGAGGGATAGATTCCTGTCACAGAGACTCCCCATGCTTTGGAACAAAATTCTTAACTACATTAAGCAGAGCCCCTCACTAACACTCTTCAAGAGAAACCTTGACGAATGGATGGGTAACAGAAAATACACCCCTGGGATCACTTCATTGTCTCTTCTTGACAGAGGCTCAGTTAATTAATCAATGGGGTGGTGAAAGCTGACACACACTGGCTAGGCTTATAAATGCCCTCAGGCAGATAGCCTAGTACCTACCTATGAACCTATGAACTTACAAGATGGAAACCTTATTTCATCTATGAACCTCTTACGTGGTGTTACTGCAGCATGACCCTATGCTCTACAACTTAGTTAGGAATGTAGAACCATCCTTACCCTCAGTGAGCAAAGAAATAGCTTGCCAGATGTACATAGCTTTTTTTAGGTTGCCTCAGCCATTAACAGTAAACTATGCATTTCTGGAAAAGGAAAGTTAAAATGTAGCTGTTAACAGGAAGGCACACATGCATTTCTATGCTAGCACTTGCTTCCTACCTATATACATATTTCTACATCCACTGCACACTGCACATATGTCATGTATGTGTTTCTTGTGCTCTGAGGGTACACACTGACTTGCGGAAATACTAATTCTCAGCAGTGTGCATTATTAACTTCCTCCTAATTTTTGAAATGCCAGCCTAACTACTGAAATTATCATCAGTCACAACAATGCTGTCTCCAAAACAATTGCTTTTGCAAAAATGTGTGGATTTGATGCTCTGCAGAAGAACTTGATACAATACTAAATGTATAGTACTGTGAAAATGGTGCTTTGGAAACAGATGACATAGCAAATGTAAGATGAACCGAAATAGGAGAAAATAGAAATAGAGCTGACAACTTTACCCACCCTAACTTAGTGCAAGATAAAGGACTGCCAACAATATGACCAACTGGCTATCATTTCAAAGCTTAAGGATGCCTTCCACAAGCTCTAGTTGCCAGGAGCTTAAGTAGAGTTCCATATAAAAGGCAGTTAGATTGCCAAAAAGATTCAGAGCTTTCTTGCCACAAGAAGAGAGTGTAGAGCCCAGAAAAGTAAATACTAGGAAAAAAAATAATAAACCTATAAACATAGTATACAAGAAGTATATATGTCCACACTCTGACAACAACAGATAAAGCACTAGAAGGGTGGGTATGGTGTGAGGGACAGCTCCTGAAACAGTTATCAATTACAACTTATATTTACTGTCATAGTGTAGGTTCCATTTACACAGCTGTACGGTGCTCAATGCTGGATCACTTCTGCAACAGCCTAAAATATTTGGGTAGACTATCATAGTTTAGAAAAACTAGAGAGGAGAATGACATTTCTGAATCCAGGATCTCCTGGAAAATGGGCCTAGAAAAGCAAGTGCTTAATATGGAAAAAGAATCCAGTCTCTTGTGCTTTTTAAAAGTATAAACAGAGGATCAAGTGGCTGCCTTTAGAAAACTTCTTGAGTCCAACCTTTTTCAAAATGTCACCAAAGAATCCAAGGCCCAGGTGAAGTAGGCTTGTTAAGGTGAGAATAACAGAAGACATAACATGGAAGAAGCATTATGAATTGTCTGCTTTGACATTAGTAATCCTTTATTTTACATTCACAAGAAACAGTAGGGGTTGGGTGTGGGAGGAATCTGAGGGTAGACAAATAGAAATAGCTGAAAGATAAAACTTGATACAAGAGTAAGATCAGTCAGAGGACACTAACTTACAGAAATAATTTAGAACCAGAGGCAACTGGACCTTAAAAGGTCCTGGTTCTTAGTATGGGCCCAACTAGAGAATCTTCTCCACTCCCACTTCCTCATATCTGATTTTATAGTAGCAGGTATTTTGCTTCCTTTACTTCCTGCTGCATGTCCTTAGAAAACAAGATCTCAGACGTATAGTCCTGGCAGTAACAAGATCTCAAACATATAGTGCTGGCAGTCAGTCAAAGTTTATACAGACTGGGATGTATCAAACAACTCCTGTCTTGTGTGAGTAAGTCCAGGAAGTGTGGAATCTGTGGTAATTGCCCTTGGCCCATATCAAATTAAGGGAGAACCACAGATGCCTGGGCCAAAAGGGAATCACCATTCCTGTCTTTTGGTGGTCTGTTTGGAATTTTAGAAGAACCTTTGGTATCAGTGGAAAGGGTGGTAAGCCATAAAAAATTCCATATGTGGGAATGAGAAAACATTTGTATTCCAGACCTGTTGCAAGGAACTCTATAGCAGAATTTTGTTAACTGTCTGTTTGGAAAGGGGGCAAAAAAACTGTTTGAGGTGTTTTTCTGGCAGCTGGATCCATTTCTGGAAGACCCCTGGTAGTAGCTCCCATTGGTGAGGGTCTGTCCTGGTCCTGATCAGCTGTCTGCTTTAATGTCTTGCTCTGACTGAATGTGTAAATTTTGAAAAGTCAGATAAGCTGAGATGCTATCTCCCAGACAATCATGACAATTCTGCAAAGGTGATAAGATGTGCTAACTTGCAGAGGTCCTGTGGTACAGAGATGATTTAAGGCCTAAAGACTATTGATAGCTGCCAACATCTCTTTGAAATTGATGTGCTTTTTGTCTTTTCTTCTTCCACACATCTTACACCTTCAACTCCTTTGATAGAGTCTCCAAACATCTGAAGCCTTGATTGTGGCAGATTGACAATTAAATGGTAAGAAGAAGGGAAACCTTGGGTTGAGAGATAATTTGGTCTGCCCACCACTGTAACTTCCTTCTCAGAAATCCCAGCACTGGATTCTGAAAGGATAAAGGGTGCAGATGTTGAGGCCTGAGTGGCCAGAAGTAATATTGAACTTTTCTCATGTAAAGTCTGACCCAAGGGATCATAATAATCACAGAGGCCATGAAGCCCAGGATAGGAAGCTTTCTTTGTACAGTTCTAATCTATCCTAAGGGCACTGCTCTTCACAGGGATGCATTCAAAGACTTCCCAGGAAAACTAATCTATGGGAAGGAAAGAAAGATGATTTCAGAAAATTCATCTGAAACCCCAGATTTAAGAAAGAACTTGACGCATGTTAAAAAATCCTAACACTTTAGAAAAAGTCTGCAAATAAGACCACTGTTCAAAAATGGAAATATGTGACTGCCTTGCAGTCTGCAATAATGTTACCAAGAAACTGAGGATGGTAACAGAGGTCAGAAAGGAAGGAAGGCCTAAGACTGTTCTCTGAGTTCCTAGTATCTTTCACACCACAAGATTCACAAATAAAACTATTTGCCTATCAGACCTGGTGGTACAAGTACTTTGACACCCTTAGACATTAACTCCAGAAGTGGAGGATAGAAGAAAGTTTGATTTACAGGAAGAGGAAGGATCCACAAAAAAAAAGAGGATACCCCCACTGCCATCTGTATTCCTGCAGGAATATTTTTAGAATGCATCTCTGTCTCTTTGAGAAACATGATGTCATGTAGAAGATGAAGACATAGACTAAAGGATAGATGAAAGAGATTACCCGGGTGGTAGGGAGAAACTAGAAGGGACAGAGTGATGTATAATTTTATTGAGCTAAATGCATATAATGCATTAATTTTACGTGCTGCAGCATTAATTCCATATTCGGTGCACACACCTTAGGGAGCCTTAGAAGACAGTAGTGTCAGGAATATTAGTAGCACAGGAGTTAGGGTTACAAATTGGGCATATCTGACTAGCTGGAGAATGGATAGAGTGAAACTGGTGGCGTAAAATTGCATTTTGGCATGTGTGTTATGTATTGGTTTGACTTTAGTGACTTTGCTTGACAGGAGCACTGGGAACTAACTTGGGTGGCATGATGCCTGGGAATCTTCTTGGGCTAGACTTATAAAGGCTCCAGGGCTGTTAGCTTAGTACACACGTATGAACCTTATTTGATCCATGTTAGGAGTTATGCTGCTGCTGTTCCATTGGTCCTGCCTCATACCAGTAAGGAGAGTTTTTTTTCTTTTATTTGCTGCCTGTGCTCCCTCATGCCTGTAAGGATAGTTTTGTTTTTTTATTTGCAGGATTTTCTGCCCCCAAGTGTTGATCATTGCTCAACTTTTGAGAGTTGCCCAGATAATTGCTGCCTGCCGTGCCTGCTGCCCAGTGCTGATATTGCTGCCATTGTAGGTGGGTGGGTGTCTGCTTACAGACATTGCCATTTTTTTATAAGATTGCTGTAGAGAGGACTGTAGATCAATCAACATTGTCGAAGCATATAGGAAAGCAGGGAGGAGCCAGGTTTGAACCTTGGTTTTACACACATGCTCTGATAGAAAAGCACTGACTTTATAAAGAAGTCTAAGTTTATCATTTTTTTAATTGTATATTGGATGTGCTGTTCGAATCTTAATCTATGGTCATTTATTTCACCAAGTAGATTTGTATTATTGATTGATATTTTTTTCTATGTTGGAGTTAAAAATACCTTTAGTTTAGTTTTCTTTAGATTTAATTTGGATTTAGGAGCAGTTTAGACTGAAAAGGCAGCACATATTTGTAATGAGTTATCTACATATTGGATTCAATTTGCTGAGTGAGAAGCTGGAAGCAATTTATTTATAAATAGTTTTAAAAACTGTCCTTTTTAGATCATAAGTACCTCTCTCACCCTTCGTCCCCTCCCCCAGTCTTCAACAGCTTATGGTGCCTATGGTCTCTGATACCTGGATGCTCCTCTGTGAAATGAAGAGAACATAAGAATGATATGGGAACAAATCCTTAAATCAGTATCCCTATAAGATACAATTCCCAATGGAAAGAAACATCACCAGTCACAGACTGCTGAATTCCAAACGTTTATTCCACTCCACAAACAAATGGTTAAGCACTTTCATCCAACACTGTTATGACTTCATCAGAACACCTCATTGCTAAAACCCAACCCTTTTAAACTACCCGTAAGCTTGTTAAGTAACATCATAAATTAATTATTTTCATAAATTAACTAATTGTCTATTTAATATAACATTTAAGAAAACAAACTTTATACTAAATCAAACCAAGTTAAAAGCTACCCTAAAATGTGCTTTAATTTTAATATTCCTGAAATGCTTAAATTGTCATTTATACCTGGATAATTTGTTGCGTCTAAACGTAATTGCCACTTTAATTCACAAATGTCCAGGTGTACATCTAAATGTCTACCTTGTGCATCCTTAATCAATTGCTGCAACACTAAAAATTTAAAACCATGCCCACTGCATTTTAAAATATGCCTGCTCAGTGCATTGGTGACCTTTTCATTTCAAATGTCCAACTGATGTTCACTTATTCTATCTTTAAAACGCCTGCTTGTCTTTCCAATATAATATGCCGGGCAGCGTTCACATTTTGCCATATATACCACATTTTTTTAACTTTGATCCCTATAAGATACAATCACTGCAGCAGAAGGGCCAAACAGACCAACTTTAATATCTTATGGAAGGCTTAAGAATGTAATTAAGCAATATTTTTGATAACTAATACAGAAGCAGCAGCTCCGAATACAGCATTCGTAGAATCATAACAATACTTTAAAGACTGGTTACATGAGAAACATTTATGATATGGTGTTCAATGAAGATTTAACCTCTAAAGACGGAAGGTGAGCAGTTAACCTTCTCATGTTCTCAAAAAGAAGCCGGTAAAAAATGCTTTTTTTACATATGAACCTACCAATTCCATCTTCTGGAGGATAAAACGGCAGAAGAAATAATTTCAATCCCAAATCTATCAAATGCTTCTCCATCCTGAAAAGGGAAATGTGGTATAATTCACCAAAATAATCAGCAGCAGTAAACAGCCTCAATAAAGAAACAACTGCAGGATGATATGTGGGCTTAAACAAAAAATATTCAAGTGTCTGAGGTACTATGTATAACCTACCAGGCTTTTTAGAGGCATGTGGTTGATGGTCCGACATACAACAAGCTGTTAAGAAAACATCCCGTAGAGCTGATAAAACAGTTGAGACAGCTTCAAGCTGAGGAAAATCCAATTATAACAAGTCATGAAACTTCTGCTGGGTGAATGGGATGTCATACTGTTCCTATTGAAATAAATCTTTCACATTGCTATAGTTTTAGAACATAAAACATGGAAAAAGCACCACGCTAGGAAACAAAAACTGTATGTTAGCGCTTTCGTTTACTAAAAATATATAAACTTCTTCAGGCAATTCACAAACAAAAAATCAACCCTGAAATACTTTAAAAAACATGACATCATTTCCTGAAACATCATTTCCTGAAACATCATTTCCTGAAACAACCTTACCTCAATTTAAAGTAAAAAAACATAAAATGTAAAGTGTAAACTACATAAATCTATTCATAGATACTATGTTAAATTATTTTCTTGTGAAATTCAGTATATTTTTTATCTTAATAAAGCTTTTTTTACAATTGATGTTTGCGAAACTGTCAACATGTAAACTTACCATAACAGCAGATATTCTAATAGGTCACTGTTGTAGTAGCCTAAGCTATATGGCTATAAAATTGCCTAGGATATGATCACTGGCCAGCTTTCAAAGCCCAAACTGTCTCTGGATTGAGCAGGGCCATATAAGAGGCAGTTTGGATTCCAAAGGTTCAGAGCTTTCTTATCCCCAAAAAGAAAAATGCCAGGAAAGGACCAGCCAAATAAAAAAAAATGACCCATATACATCAAGATATATATGGCTGCAAGTCAAAACAGTAGCAGTCATATGACCAAGCACTTTTTGAACCCATAAGAGTGAACAATGATGAGCAAATTATCTTTTCTATGGATTTTTTTCTGGACGCCTTTTGTATTAGATTGCAATACAGCAGGGACGGAGAACTGGCTCTTATCCCACCTTTGTGTGATCTCAGAGTTGATATATATGTAAGTATTTAGGAAGGAGTGTGGGGGTGCAGTGGACTGGCACCCTCTAAAAAAATATTACTTTTATTTTTTGTTGATTTCCATCATTCTTTCTGTGTTAGCTTTTATGAGTGTTTATTGTTTGATTAGATACTAATATATCCACACTCTATAGGGAGGGGGTGGGTACTGCAACAGTGATCCATTACAACATCTACTGCAATGATAAGTTTATTTGCACAACTGTACTTTGTTGATAATTTAGATCACTGTTGCAGTAGCCTAAGCTATATGGGAAATTACACCTGGGGGTTGGGTTAACTTTGGTCATTTCCTGGATCCATGGCTTAAACACATTATTTGGAAGAGGAATGAATTCAAGTATCCAGGAGACATTGGAGAATTGTCCTTGCAAAGCTTCTTCTGGATCTAGAAAATAATCCACTTTGTAATGCTTTCTGAAAGTATATATGGAGGGCCAAGTTTCATCTTCTAGAATATTCTAGTGTTTCTACATCTTTCCAAAACAACACAGATGAAGCCAAATGTCTTGTAAAATGGGCCCTATACTTGCCAGGAAGTGGCCTGTTATGGTGAGCATAGCTGAATGAAATAGCATGAGACAGCCATCTGGGAATTTTCTTCTTTTACACTGGTAGTCTTTTTTTTTCTTACCCTCATAGGACACAAACAGCTGATTAGCTTTCCTGAAGAGCTTAGTTCTGCTCAATTAGCATCTGAGCTGCCTGTGGATATCCAGAGTATGAAGGATATTCTCTCCTTTGTTTTGAAGTTCTGGAAAGAATACAGGGAGATCAATAGTCTGGCTTTAAGTAAACTCTGAAACCACTTTAGGCATAAAAGAAGGATTATTTCTCAAATAAACCATGTCTTTATTGAAAAATGAGGTAGGTTTGACTCACCATAATATCTTGTAACTCAGATACTCTTCTTGCAGATGCCAGAGCAATGAGTAGAACAGTTTTTCTATGTTAAGAACCTCAAATCAACCAGGTAATTTGGTTTAAATGGAATAATTTCCACCTTTTCAAGCACAATATTAAGATCCCAAGGTGGTACAACCTGTTTTTTTTTTAGGTGAGTGGCTATGTAAACTCCCCTTTGAAAAACTGATTGACTTGAAGACATGTAGATAGGGGAGGATCTAGAGGCAGATAAGCAGAAATGGATAGAAGATGAATCTTGGCAGAAGAGTAAGAGAGGCCTGAGGATAACAACTCGTAAAAATAATCAAGAACTAGAGGGAACTTGGCCTTGAAAAAAATCTTGGTTCTCAGAGTGGCATCAGCTAGAATGTCATTTCCATTTACACATGTATGATTTGCTAGTAGCAGGTTTTTCACCTCCTCTAATATCTGCTATACATCCTCAGAAAAAAAGTACATAAAGCTATTAAAACTCTATCATCATGCAGCAAATTGAAATGTTTTCAGGTTGAAGTATATCAAACAACCCCTGCCTTGTGTGAATCAATCCAGTCTGTGGGGGAGCTTGTGATAATTGCCCTTGGCCAATTTTACTAGACGGGAAAAACACTGTTGCCAGGGCCTAAAGGGAGTCACCATGACAACCTTTGGAGAGTCTCTCTAGATCTTTTAAACAATCTGGTGTCAGTAAAAAAAGTGGAAAAGCATATAGGAATGTTTCAGTGCATGGAAATAAAAAGGTGTCTGTCTTTCAGACCTGTTTGCAAGGAATTCTTGAGCAGAATTTCTTTAATTGTCTGCTTTCACAGATGACAAACAGATCTATTTGAGATGTTTCCCACATTTGGATAAATTCCTAGAAGGCCCACAGGTGTAATTTCCATCTGTGAAAGTCTGCCCTGGTCTTGCTCAGTTTGTCTGCAGTAGTGAAGCTACTGTGGGAGGAGAGGGGCAACAGCCCTGGGTGCAAAGTGTTGGGGGGTGTGATCAGTTGATCCTCATTGCCCTTTAATGTAATAACATTTTTCAAAAGCTGGTATTGCATTTGCAGTCAAACTTGAGTGCTGTAGTAGCGCTCCATATGTGGTCCAAACTATAGCAAATGCTTGCTACATTGTAGCGACCAGTTTACAACAGTTTAAAAGTAAAAAAAAAAAAAAAAAACTTTTTTTTTTTTAACTAAAACTTGAGTGCTGTAGCATTCCATGTAGGCAGGGTATAAACTGTAGCAACTATTTGCTATATTTTTATCAGTCTGTTACAGTTTAAAAATAATGTTTTAAACTGTAGCAGGCAGGTATAAACTGTAGCAAGTATTTGCAACATTTGTAGCAAACAGTTTTAATAAAATATCTTAAAGGAGGATTGGGATTCGGATACAGAAACAGGACCTAAATGGCTGGAGCTGTTGGGGGGGGGGCATGTAATTCATCTGGCTACATGGTTGGTGTGCCAGTGGAAGGAGCATCCATTTTTTTTATTGGTGGGGGGTGCTGGTTCATAGCACTGGCCCAGTGTACTAACTGAACCAGCTATGCTTCTGCTTGTCTGTTACAAAATATTACTGTGATGGAGTGTATGACATTTGAATAGACTGAACTAAGTTTCTATCTCCTAGGCAATTGTAGCCAGTGTGCAAAGGGAATATGATCTTGTGCTCCTTTGTTTGTATATGTACCCCATCACTGTGGTATTGGCTGTGACAAGTTGTAGAGACCTGTGGACCAGCGATGATTTAACATTTTTTAAGACATTGATAGCTGCCAACCTTTCTTTGACATTTCTGTGATTTTGCCTGTTGTAATTCTTCAGACCTTGCACTTTTACCCCTTTTAAAAATGCACCCCAGATAAAGACCTGGAATGAGAGAAGGTTGTTCCACTTACCAAAGTAACTCCCGTGTGACCGGACTCAAAACCAGAGTCTGAAAAGATGGGGGATGATGATGAGTCCAGACTGATCTGAGGTACCATTGGATTATTCTTTGGCTAATGAAATCATGGGAAGCATAGAACAGGAGGAACAGCTGTGGGTTGAGGAAAATACAGTTGTAACAAATCATAACACTTCTGCTGGGACATAAGGATTTCTTTCTGATCCCACTTAAATAATTCTCTTATCTTGTTAGTAGTGTCAGAAAAAGATAATTCTTCTGGTGGGAAATCTGAAGAAATACTTTTCTCAGAATCAGAATTTCAATCTGAGAAGAATGAACAAAATAATTGTTCCCACTCCACCCCCCCCCCTTCACACTTATCTGACTGGAAATTGTTGTAAAATTGTGAGGGGAAATCTTTTTCTTTATCATTTAGAATGTAGTGAGAAACCAGGATTTAGCACATTAAAAGTAGAAAGTAATCTCTTAGCAAATCCCAACAAATCTTCCCTGTCCATAGTTTAAGAAACAGGAGAAGAAACATGTTTCAGTTTCTGGTTTTTCTTCCTGGGGCACTCCTTGGAAAAGGACCTACCTCCCAAAGCCTTTGCTTGATGAGGGCAATCCTGCAGCTGCAGAGGACACGCGAATCTCCTGGTTTTTAGTGGCTTTTATAGGGGCTACACCAAAGTGACCAGGAGCAACAGAAGGATGGCATGAGGAACTAGTTTTGGTCACAGAAGAGCCACTTTCCAGTGGCTGAGACAGTGATCAAGCTGGACACCCAAAGACTCACTAATAATGTTTTTGTGGACGGGGAAGCAATGCCTGTGGAGACCAACAATTACTCCATGTTCTAGCTAGGAAAGAAGCCTCACAAACAGTTATCACAGCATAAATGAGTCAGTAAAGCTTCTGACAGGAAACTTACTGTTCTGAGGTACAATTTTGTCAGACAGAACCAAAAAGCATAATATCCTCCCCCTACACACACAGACACACACACAGACACACACACAGACACACACACACACACACACACACACACACACACACACACACACACACACACACACACATAGTATCTTGACCTTAAAATAAAAAAGTGAATAAAACAGATTTTTAACAGTTTTTTTTTCACAAAAAAACTTTCACAAGTAAAACTCTCATCAGCAACATATGTTGAAAAATCTGAGTGACTGCTTAAATCAATTTCCCACTCTCATCAAATATTTTTGAATATCCAGGATCATAGGGCCCAATTGATACATCCTTATGAAAGTTTTTGACAGATTAGGACAGTTTATATTTTTTAGCATACATATAAACTATTCACAGATAAATCATTTTTTTTCAGAAAACTGACATAGTGGAAGATTTTCCACCAGAAAGGCACCTATCTGCCAGCATTGACAGATCACCAGCTGATTATCAGTTCCACAAAGACCACACAATTGAAGCATTTTGGCAACAAGAAAGCTCTGAAGCTTATTGCACCCAAACTGCCTCTTTGATGGCTCTGCTCAAGCCATTGGAACTTTAAGCATATTACAGGTGCCCTAAAGGTTTGAAAGCTGGCTGGTGGTCATATCCTAGGCAACAATATAACCCATATAGCTTAGGCTACTGCAAAAGTGATCTACATTTCGAACATCTGATTTGCTCCTAGCCACTAAGAGAGACAGCGAGGCTGCACCTTCCCCTATCAAAAGCATTGCCCTAAGCAAACCAAACAGTTCACTTTGTGCAGTTGCTCTGTTTTCTGCATTTCAGCATAGCATTCTTACTGAAGACACCTCTCATATTCATTTGTTCTGTACTGATCTCGCTAAAATGCTAAACAGTTTCAAAGACAGAGGCATTTGTACAGAAATATTCATAATTATTCGGTAACATACCTGGGAAATTCTTTTGTAATTTTTGGCCATTTATGCTTTGTTAGCCTTAACAGTTAAAATCCTCGTTGGTCATTAGTAGTCTAAGCAGCACAAGGAGTCCGTACTGTATGCAGGATAAAACGTGCAAAAGCTGTGGTATGGTTGGCCTTGGACCGTTATAGGTAGTTTGTGTATGACCATCTAACATTGATTTCTTTTGCTGCCATTCTGTGCTGCCATCAAGACACCTCTGCCTTCTCAGTTGTCCCACTTGTTTGCCTTGGGGGTGAGAGGCCCTACAGCCAGTTTGTTCCTTCTGGGAATAAAGATCAATCAGCAGGAGGGGTACTGTTTAGGGAGCATCAAAGCTTCTCTTTAAGCCATAGCTTTACCTCTTAACTTCTTTGCAAGGAATTTCTGGATGGAGCCAGAAATAATGATGGGGCAAAGGCTCAAAATCAGAAACAGTTTTTAAGTATTTCTCTAATTCACCTAAAAAGTTATTAATTTAACAAGTTTTGCATCAAAATGCATTTCTGAACAGTAAGAAGTATGAAATGCTAATTTCTAGCATTATTGGCTGACCATAATCTCCAGTAATTTACCAGACAATCAAAATTTTTATGAAGAACAGGGCAAAAATAAGAGGCAAAATCAGAGATGTTCTGTGAAATCAAGGACAGCCAAGAGGCATGGCTGTAGCTAGTTCTCACTAATGGTTTTAAATTGTCCGGGTTTCTAATATCATGATGGGAATTGGCGCCATTCCTAAGTCAGTGTATGATTAGAGTTCATGAAATTAAAATTGTTTCAGTCTTTAATGTAAGCTAAGAATGTTCTTCTCAGCACCCACAATTTGCCCAGTATTACCTCTGTAATTCATACAGGGTCACATGTATTGGTAGCATATCCAAGTACAGCTATACAATCATTTTTATTAGACCTCCTGCTCCTATATACTATTGGAACTATCTGGGTATCTTTCTTCTACATTTTGCATATTCTGCTTGTAAATCCTGGTCTCTCTATATGTAAGACAATGTAATCACTGGTATAGCAATTTCAAAGATCAATGCTACTTTTTGTCTTTTTTTTTCCATAGGATCGTAGGATCATAGGAAGTTACTAGGCTACTGGCCCTGAGGATCTTATCAGCCTAGCCAAGAGTTTAGCCCATGTATAGACAAGCCAGCACCTGATGCCCCTGTCCAGCAGGGATACAGGTGGAATCCCAGGGATGTATTTTCTATTTCCCATCCAGTTATTCATGAATGAATCATAGACATCATATATGTCTGTGACACTGGTGCAATTGCCATGTTATGTGAAGGTGGGAATCAGATGCTCTACATGCTTCCATTGGTAGCAATTTCCCAGCATCGTGTGGGGGAGGGAGCAAATTACATAGAAATAAATAGAATTTGTAAGAGAAAAACATGCAGAAGAATGTTCAGGAGGATGAGTGAGGTTTAAGGGAAGGTACGAACTGAGTAATTTATGTCATGTTAGAGTGAATGATTATTAAAAAGAAAGTAAGCATATATATGTGATGTATAATGCATGGAAATTAAATTGTTAATTTGTTTTGTTTTCTTTTCTCTTGATGTATGTTCGACTGTTGCATAATTGCACAGTTGCACCATATCTGCAGACAGTTCTATCTGAACATCAGTACAGCAGATTCCTGTATTCCATGTTTGAGTGTATTATTTTATATAGTTCTATAGTCCACTTTTAAACATAACGTGTTTGTTTGATATTTAATGGTAACTTATTTCACAGTCTTTGTATTTGTTCTGTTACATATCTGTCTCAAGTGTTATTATATTTATTTTATAGGTTGGTCCCCATTCTCTTATAGTGTGTAGTGGTATGACCAAATCTAATCCCAGATGAGTTCTTAAATCATTGTCTGTTATTGTTTTAAAGGTAAGACAAAATTTCCCTCTGACTAGTCTATAAAGAATACTATGTAAACCTAGATATTTTAATCTTTCTATGTAAAGTAGAACATATGTCTCAACTGTCCCGATTTTTGCCCTGTTTCTCATAAAATTTGTGTTTTTTGGGCAAACCATTGAGGACTGGAGTCACAAAATAATAACAGTCATTTGAGTTTCGAACTTCATATCCTTCAGAAAAGTCCATGCAGGCTAATGCAAAACCCAATATTCAAGCAACTTCTATGTTTACAAGAGCAATAATTAAAATCTGTCCCTATTTTTGGGCCTTTGCTCCCCCCATTATAGGTTGAAAGGCTGAGAGGTATGTGTCAGTGACCTAATTGTTGCTATTCTTTTGGTATAACAGCGCCTTTGTACAGTCTCAAGTTATCCTATTTCAGTTATTGCTAAACTACAGAAGATAAAATTGTATTCAAGACTTGGTCTTACCATGGAGATGAATACATCCTTCATTCCTTTATGATATCCTGTTTCAGGACTGTTCAGCATCAGACCTTTCTTAGTGTTCTAGCTTTAATCTCAAGAATATGATATTTAAAATTTAAACCATTGCCAGCAATATAATAAGAGAGCTCTCAGGAAGATCCATGCCTGTGATAACAGACTGACATCTGCCTACTGCTGCTCAGAATTTGGAAAGGATTGCCACTCCTGAATGGGATTGTACAGACACAGAAGATGCTGCTCGAATCAGTCCAGTATTGATGCAAACCCATAATCCTTTAGGATCGACAGATGCCTACCAGCAATTGTCCCCAAGTCCTTCATATTGTCTATTCTTTCCAATTTAATGTCGTCTATTTTAATTTCATATTAAGTGTTACTTCCAAAAAAAAAAATTCTTCCTTACATTTAGCATAGTTAAATTGAAGGCCTACCATTGTGGCCCATTCTTCTATTTCTTAAGTGATAATTTAATAAAGGTGTTAAAACAATCTGTGCCTCATGTGACCATATCTGATACCAAACACAATTTTCTCCCTTCTACAAATCAATTATGTAATTTATCAGGTTTAGTCTTTGAATCATTTTATTTGATTCAGTTAGGATCAGAGAGGTAACCATTTGAAATGTCAGGACCCCCCTACATTGAGTCCCAAAATATGGAAACTGAATGGCTGAAAGTCCAGATTTACATATACTAAGTCTGAGTTGCCATTTCTCAGAATATTTCCTTTTTTCCAATGTATGGTGATCTTGGAGTTGGTGTATATATATATATATATATATATATATATATATATATATATATATATATATATATATATATATATATATATATATATATACACACACACACACACACACACACACACTCATGGAGGGCTGCAAGGGAGGCTTGCCACACCCTGCAAAAAGAAGTTTTAAAGAGAAGAGCGATCTTAGAGATTAGAGTGTTTTCAGTCTTTTTTTTCTAGCATGTTGGCACTCCAAGCAGACTTTGCATAGTACATAGTTCTGAAAAGATTCATGAATCAATTTATGGAAATAAATGTTGTTTTTCTAATATTTTCAGTAGGGAGCCATAAGAGATCTATCTCATGGATACTGAGTCTTTGCCCTTTAAATGACCCCCACCAGCAATGAAGACATTAATAATGCAATGACCAACGGGATCTAATCATAAACGTGACTGAATGAGTTAAGTATTTTATTTAAACATAACACAATAACTCCTCAGCTAATGTATGCTATAGGAATGAAGAGATTTTGTATTCTAAATTACCCGCAGCACAAATCCTCCCCAGTGAATGCCTCACTTACAAAACATGGACTGAACTGGGGTGAGCTCCATGACTCCCCATATAAGAGGAATGCCCATAGCTTCAATTAAGTATAACCACTTCAAAGGTCATAATACCTTGAGAAAGATTACATCTACGTGTGTGTGTGTGTGTGTGTGTGTGTGTGTGTGTGTGTGTGTGTGTGTGTGTGTGTGTGTGTGTGTAAGGGGGCGGGGTCTTGTAATAAAAGAGTTCAATGTGGAGGATTCAGTGAATATGTCCTTGGCTGATTCCATTTTGCTATTCACTGTACATAGCCTCTGACTACCTGCAACAGACAGGGGCACTTTGCCTCTTAACACATCCATAGAAATGGCACTTTGCTGATCACCTGCCTTTGCATCTGATCATCTGCTTTTGAGATGGACATCTGGCATCTGATCCTGAGTAAAAGAGATTTATACCTGGCATCTAATCATGGGTAACAGAGGTGGACACCTTGCATCTGATCCTGAACAACAGAGATTGATACCTGGTGTCTAATCATGGGTAACAGAGGTGGATGCCTTGCATCCGATCATGGGTAACAGAGGTGGACACCTTGCATCTGATCCTGAACAACAGAGATTGATACCTGGTGTCTAATCATGGGTAACAGAGGTGGATGCCTTGCATCCGATCATGGGTAACAGAGGTGGACACCTTGCATTTGATCCTGAACAACAGAAATTGATACCTGGTGTCTAATCATGGGTAACAGAGGTGGACACCTTGCATCTGATCATGGTTAATAGAGGTGGACACCTTGGATCTGATCCTGAGTAGCATAAGCTGATACATGACATCTAATCCTGAGTAACAGATATTAATACCTGTCCTCTGATAGCTTGCAGTACAAATACACATTTTGCCTCTAATTAGCTTAGACAGAGCTAAAAGTCTTGCCTTTGATCACCTGCAATGAAAACAATGCCTTGCCTCTGGTTCCCAGTAACATGGATGGGTAGGTTACTGCTGATCACTGCAGTACAGATAAATGCCTGACCACCCATGGTAAAGATGAATGTCTTATCTCTGTGCCAGCTACCTTTCACCTAAATCTCCTAATCACTGGCTGAAACAATGTTAGACTTTGGGTTTGCTAGTCAAAATACTCTTTGAATGGAAGTGCTTTAATACTCCTTTACAGTTCTGATACCATGTCTCCAGTTGTAATTTGCAAAGTGGCTAACATATTGTGGCTGAAGATTAAGAAATTAAAAGCAAACTGAACAAATCTTTTCATAGAGCAGTTTGCAGTAACTCTGGTAGGCAGGAAGGGACAGAGCTTGCACTGTCTGTTACTATATGGGGGAGATTCAAATACCATGATATACACTGCATTCAAATGTAGTAGATTTTGAGCTGATTCTATGGCTTAGCCTGCACTTGACTTTAATATGCAATTCTTGATTGGACACCTGGTTGCAGGTGTGTGTGTGTGTGTGTGTGTGTGTGTGTGTGTGTGTGTGTATGTGAGTGTGTGTAAGTTGGAATAAATATGTTTTGAGATGAAACATATTTAAATGACAGGCACCATAAGAATGTTTCTTATTTATTTATTGCCATTTCTTTTCCTGGAAAGCCCGACTGGACACAGATGCCCTTTTTCAGCAAATGCCCTGGGAGAAAAGCTCCAAGGTATCATATTTAATGCAATCAATATTTACAATAACATATTTTATAATGCAGCTTCAGTGAATACATAACATAATAGGCAGTACAATGACATTTGTATTAATATTCACAAACATTAAATTTACAAACCTTGTATTGAGACTTTACAGAGAGAGAAGTGGTATATACGTTAGGTAGGAGTAATTTAAGAAATACAATAGAGTGAGGTATTAGAGGAGATAAGCACGTCTGAGTGTTAACAGAGAAGTAGTGATAGAATACTAATTTAGACATGCTAATCAGAAGTACGTATAGTAGTCTGAGTACCATAAAGTGAGGTAAAAGGGGTTACGTGATTTAGTGCTTTAAAAGTGGTATAAGAAAGGTGATGAAAGGTGTTAGAGAGCTATGTCCCAGATGAAGAGTAGGGACAAAGCCAGGAGGCAGACAGGAAATATTTTAGTAATGGTTTGAAAAGATGAAGGTGTGTGATAGACCTGATTGATGCAGGAATTTTATTCCAAGTTCTAGCTACACTATTAGAATAGATGCTGACCCCAGCAGCCCTTTGTGGTTTGTAAATGGTAAGCAGTTGTTTATTACTTGACCAGAGGGATGATTTGGAAAATAGTATTGGAACAGGGGTCTAATTGCTGGGCAGGCAGATGGGATTTTATAGGTTAGGATGAGGAAGCTCGAGCCAGTTAAGTGTTTTTAATGCTAAACAGTAGAGAGTCTAGTCTGGTTTGTTGCAAGCAAATCTGGCAATTTTGTTTAGCACCATTCAAATTTAGAATTAAGTGAGGCTTGTAGGTTGATCATGATAGGGTAAGAGATAAGTGATAGCTAGAGTTACCTTGACAGAATCTGTAAGGAATTTCTTTACTCTGCGTAGGATCCCTTGTTTTTGATGGGTTTTCTTGATGATGTTCTGGATATGTAAATTAAATTTAAGATTGTTGTCAATTGTCATGCCGAGTAATTTTGTATGTGGGGTAACTTCAATCATGATGTTATTTTAAGGAAGACATTTTAAACTTGTTCTTTCATGGAAATGGAATTTTGGAAAAAAGAGAAGTAATGTAGTCTGTTTGGGATTTAGTAGCAGGTGATTATCCTACAGATAACTTTAAACAGACTAAAGGGCTTCTTGAGTAATTCTCTGAAGATGCATTAGGTTGTTTGGAAATGCATATTAGGGTAGAACCATCAATGTATTGTATGAGGGAAGTTTGCTGAGAGGATTTATATCCATTGTTAGTGACTATATTATAAAGAGTAGAGGGGCAAGAATGGAGCCCTAGGGCTCACCAGTATCAACAGGAAGGCAGGGAGAAAAAGGAGAGAGACATTTAACAGACTAGTATCTGTCAGTTAAGTACTTGTTAAACCATAGTAGTGTCAGTTGTGATAGCCCAAGGGAAGACAGTTGGTAAGAGGCTTTTGATGAGAGACTAGATCAAAAGCTTAGCGAGATCAAGGAATACAGAGGAAACAAGTTTGCCTTCATCTCTGACTTAGTTAATAGTATCTGTGAAAGTTAATAAGGCCATGGTAGTGCTATGGGCTTGTCTAAATCCATTCTGCATGGAGAAGGGGAATCAATAGCTTATGCTAAAGAATATGTTGAAGAAGTTGCTTGTGAATGCATTTCTCCCGAATTTTTGACAAAAGGGATAATATGGCGATAGGTCAGAAAATTGGTTATATCAGATGAGGTCCCCCCTTTATGAAAGGGGATGATAAAGATTTTTATCCAAACAGAAGGAATATATGATTCCTTGATATATCTGTTAATTAGAAGAGACACAGGCATACCTCTCAGCTGTCCATATTTTTGCAGAAATCCAGAATTTTACCTCATATTTTTCATCTGTTTTTCATAAAATGAGTGGTTTTCTGGTAAATCACTCAGGACTGATGTCACTAAATGATGACATACATTTGAGCTTCACACATTTCACACTTTATATCCTTCAGAAAATGTACCCTAACACAAATTCAAGTATTCTAGCAACATTATAAATTTAAAAGAGCAATATTTAAAATCTATCCTCATTTTTGGGCCCTTGTCCCTCCATTATTTCAGGCTCTATCTAGATTTCTTGCATTAAGAGGTTCACTAGTATGGAGACAGGATAGACTATGGAATGGCAGACAGCTTGAGGTATTCTGCTGGGACATTATCTACTGAAGGATAAAAGGGTTTCAGTTTAAGAGGTAGTGATTTGCTGTAGTAGGTTGAGATGGGTTTTAGGGTGAAATGGGGGTGTTTGCTGTCTGAGGAGAGGGCATGTCTGGATTGTTCAGAAGAAAATCTGTAATAAGAGCTTTGATGCTTTCTGTAAAATGTGTGTTAAACTGAGCAGCTGTATTGGAGAGAGTGTTTTACAGGGTTGTAGCATTATTATATGGGGGCATATAGAGTACCACAAAGCATTGTTGCTTATGGTTGTTTAGTTTAAGATGGGAGATGATGGGTTCAGTGGTATGGTAATAGGTTTATTGTAGGGTAAGATTTCAAGATAGTCAGTGTATAATAAAGCTACTACACCACCTATTTTTAATTGTATCAGCCTTGATAATATTATAATCAGGGAGTGATATTTCAGACTCAAGATATGGAATTTTAACCATGTTTCATTATGGGAAGAATATCTGGTGTATTGTGGGAGATCTCAGCATGGTGTTCTGAAATTTTATTATAGATGCTATGAGTATTTCAGGAGATGAATTTAAGCTGTTTTGGTGAGTTTGAGATAGGTGAGCTGCATTTGATGGTTTTGGTGACAGTGGTATGGTCCCTGTTTTGGAAGGAGATGGGTGGGCTGAGTAGGATAGAGGATTTGGCTTAAGATGAGTTTTGGAGGCTACTGGGGAGTCAAGATGGGAGGACCGGCTGGGGTTGGGATGAATATCTCCACAGAGTGGTAAGAGAGAGAAAAGTGGATATATTTGGTAAGCTTACACCAAAATCACCACACCAAATACGAACCACACAAATGTCACTGAAATAACTAGGAAACCATCCGTGTAGAAAATGCACTCAGGAAATAGAATAAAAATCCAGTAATTTAATGATATTAAGCACTTTCATCTCCTGTAAGAGACTTCATCAGAATACAACTTCCTACATAAAATGACCCATTTAAATACTTTTGATTAATGACATCATAATTAAACCTCATTAATCCCAGAAATTTTTACATAGCATTAAAGGAGCCATGTCTTGAAATATTAATTACATACAAAAACCTTGCTTGGGTTCATTTTAACAATGTCTAGTATTCCAAACATTAATTTCACAA
The DNA here is from genome assembly GCF_019279795.1 of Protopterus annectens. Taxonomy (NCBI): domain Eukaryota; kingdom Metazoa; phylum Chordata; order Ceratodontiformes; family Protopteridae; genus Protopterus; species Protopterus annectens. The sequence goes on from NC_056728.1 coordinate 1,264,933,299, forward strand.
ACCCTGAACAAGTAAGGAAATGCCTGTATAACGCACTGGATAATTTATGATTTTTTATATCATTATTATGTTCATACACTCTGTTTTTTAACATACATTCTGTTTTGCCCACATAATAATGAGTACATGTCATACATACTGCCAAATATACTAATCCAGTGATATTGCAATTTCCCTTCTTGAATGTAACTCTACTTTTCAAATTATTACTCAAAATCATACTACCCTGTTTAATAATATATGGACATTGTGCACGCATGGTCTAGTGCCTAAACCTACCACATCAGTCTTGTCTATTTTCATTTCAAATATTTTTTTTCATGTTTAGACCCATCTTATTAATAAACATAGGTTTCTCTCTCACTTTGTTAAAAATTTCCCTATTGGTTCTAAAAATGTTCCAGTTGGATTCCATCACTTTTTTTATATTATTAGTATTACTATTATACTGCTATACACAAGTTTTTTCAAACTTTCTGTTCTGATGACCATCCCCAGAATGGTTCGCACTTTTAGTAAAACCCACCCCCAGAAGTGGTTTGTAAAAAACACCCCATTTTACATATACTTCATTCAAAATTTCTTCTACTAAATACTTGGGATATCCTCTATCTTGAAACCTTTTCTAGTTCGGGGCCCAGATCTTCCAAATGTGAAGTCATACGGGCCACCCTAATGGCCTGACACTTAACAATACTTTTCTTTTGTCCCTTGGAGTGATTACTTTCAAAATGCAAATATGCATTGCAAAAAGTGTCCTTTCTGTATATTTTTGACCTGAAAACATTAATTCCTTTAGAAATATAAGTATCCAAATAAGTTATACCTTTGGTATCATACTGATATGTAAAATCCAAAAAAATCTGTACTGGAATTCAAATATTGAATAAACCTAGGAATTTCAGACCCACTACCCTCCCAGAGGATAAAAATGGCATCCAAATAACATACATACAACTTAACACTACCCCAAAAAGGACAATTTATTACATATTGTTTCTTCCAACCCAAAAGAACCAAATTAGCATACATAGGTGAACACACTGCCCCCATGGCCACACCCCTGATCTGTTGATAATACTCTCTCTCAAATCATAGAAAATGATTGTCTAGGACTATGCTCATCATCTCACAGACTAGTGCAGTGATGCCATGTTCCAGTTCAGATTCCTGGAATAACACCTGTTCAAACAACATGAGACCCTCCCCTTTGGGAATACTAGTGAACACATTTTTAACATCTGTTGTTATAAAGATAATATTCTCTGTCCATAACTCTTTTTTTATTAAACCCAAGAATTGTCTTATCTACCACATGTTGTACACAGGAATCAATTAAAACAGCCAAAGGGTGAATTTTGGAGCCCCTGGCTGCCACAATGGGTCTAAATGGTGGTTTCAAAACATTTTTATGAATCTTAGGTATACCGAAAAAATATATTAATATAAGAAACTCTTCCCAGCATTCCTCTGTAATATATTCTTGTGGTTTTGCATTCCTTGTTTATGAGATTAACATGTAATCCTTTTATATCCATTGGCAGCAGTATGTACATATGGCTATGTTAGTGTATTACATATTGCATATATATATATATGTGTGTGTGTGTGTGTGTGTGTGTGTGTGTGTGTTACATATGATGAACCTTGTATTTCAGTCACTGGCAGCAAGAAAAAGTAGTGATAAAATACTTACATTTAAAGATTAATTATGTGTTGTTAGGGCAACCAGCTATTGTTAAGTATCAGATATAGTACACTAATTTTAAAGTGCTTTTATTAATTAAAACATTGAAAGGAGGAATGTAGTATGTTTGCATTTGGTAGTTTAGCACAACAAATTAAAAAATGTTTTACAGTAAGTCCTGAAACATCATTTTCATCTAATGAAAACAGGATCTGTATAAAGATTCTTCATCTGTTTTGAGACTTTGTTTTATTGCTGTACTAGAAACAAGTAGTTTTTTTAAACAAGTAGTTTTGATGGGTGGAGAATGCAATAAGAAACATGTTACACCGCTGCCTTAAAACAGTTACCTTATGAAAAAGTATCACATATTATGCCTTGAATGGGAAATGAAACACTCATAGGTCAGGGCCATCAGGCTGATGTTGGCAATTCTACAACAATATTTGTACTGGTTATTGTTCTGTTTCTTGTTGTTATGGAGTCTGAGTACCTTAAAATCAAGGTGTGTTACATCAGTGTTCTGTCCTGGGAGACTCAGGCTGAGTGCAGACATGCATCTCACAATAGATGTGTTAGTCACTGAAGCATTTCATTCTTAAAAGAACCATGCTGGTAGGAGTGACTGAGATTTGAATTACAGTCGATTTATACTAATATTTATTTAAGAGTTTTCCGCTAATCTCTTAAGTTTCACAGGCATATATCCTGTCATTATGTTTATTTAAGAGCTTACAGCAGCAGAAAGCTATTGAATATAAATAAATGCAGACAACGCCTGAAACATTTAATTTGTTCTGTGTTGTAGGTTTCAAATTCTCATAATGTATAAAGAAATTTTATAGGTTCATAGGTAGGTACTAGGCTATTGGCCCAAGGGCCTACATAAGCCTAGCCAACAAGGTTCCCTGACTTATGCCACCCAAGAAAGTTATTTTCCCATGCCACTGTCGAGCACAGACACAGAAGTGATCCCCGGGGTGTATTTCCTATTTCGCATCCATTCATCAAGATTTTTCTTGAAGAGTGCTAATGAAGAACTTTGCTTGACATAGATGGGTAGCCTGTTCCAGAGTATGGGAAGTCTCTGGGACAGGAATCTATCCCTCCAGCATGTCCTGTTTATTGTGGTGACAAGGTTTAGGTCCTTAGAGTGTGTAGCTCGGAGGGAGTGGGATTTCTTTAGGTGTAGCATGTCCAACAGCTCTTGGTTTGATATAGCTTTATATGTCAGGCAGAGATCACCTCAGAGTAGGCAATATGCTACGGAGTAAAGCTGGAGTAGTTTTTTGAGACGCTCAGTGTAGGGCATTTGTTTGAGGCCAGTAATCCTCTTTGTGAGGTACTTCTGGGGCCTTTCCAACTGCTGCAGATGTCTTGTGAGGCACATTCCAAAAGGGGCGTTGTACTCTATAATGGATCTAATGAGTGTCGAGTAGAGAGGAACAATGACCTCTTTTTTCCTGGATGAGAACCCTTTTATGATGAGGTGTACCACGTAGAAGGACTTCCTGACTACTGTGGCAATGTGACTATCAAAGGAGAGACTACAGTCCACCTGGGTCCCAAGGTCTCTTATCACACATTCGGTGTTAAGTAGATTGCTGCCTATGTGGTAGTTCATGGGTACAGAGTTTTTACCAAAGGGGATGACACTGCACATTTTGGCATTGAGCTTGAGGCCATGGCTCTGACACCAGGCATCTGTCTCAGCGAGGCCCTTCTGTAGGATGTCCACATCATTTGGGGACTTGACTATCGCTCCAAGTTTGCAGTCATCTGGGAACTGCATTAGCCAGAGGCCTTCTGTGTTAGCCTGCACTTCAGAGAAGTAGATACCAAACAGGAGAGTTCCCAGGACGGAACCATGTTGTACTCCACTTGTCACTGGTTTGAGGTCAGATTTGGAGTCTGCAACTTTTACTGTGTGGGTTCTGTCAGTGAGCTAGTTGGCAACCCATCTTGCGACGTAGGGATTTATACCTAGTTTAGTGAGTTTAGCTATAATTCCAGAATGTGGGATGGTGTTGAAAGCCTTGGTGAGGTCAAGATAGGCTGTGTGAACCACCTTACCCTCATCTACAGCTTTGGTGACTACCTCAAAGAAGTCAGTCAGGTTCAGGAGGCATGATCCAGAGTTTGGAGGTTACCAATGTCTTTGTTAATGAGTTCCATGGCCTTGCAGACCAGCCTCGTCAGGCTAATAGGTCAATAGTTTCCGGGATCGGTGGTGGCTCCTCCTTTGTGGAGTGGGATAACTGTTGCTGTGCGCCATTCAGTTGGCACAAAGCCAGATGCGAGGCTATTATTGAACATGGTGCTTAAGTGGGGAGCCAGTTCATTCTGAAGTTCATGTAAAACACAGCCTGGGATGTTGTCTGGTCCCATGGATGCTGTGTTTTTGGCTTTAAAGAGTGCAGCTTTTACCTGCATATTTGTGATTACAGGGACTGCATTCTTCGTGTATAGATACGGGCCCTTTAGGGGGTGGGAGTGGTAAACTTAGCACTGAAACTATCTGCCAGGATGTTGGCAATATCAGTTGGTTCTGTAATTTTCATGCCATTGTGCTGTAACTGAGAGCAGATTTGGGTGTTGCCATCGAGATTCTTGACATAGCTATAGAATGCTTTGGAGTTGTCCTTAGAATTAGTGGCAATTATATTTTCATAGCTAGCTTTGGAGGATCTTGTATCTTTGGAGTAATGTAATTGGAGTTTTGTAATCTTTGGAGGATTTTGTATTTTATAAAGACATAACATATGACTATGTTTGCTTAATCCATTTTTAAACAAATACAGCATTCTGGTGTAGAGATTTAGTTGTATATAAACAATTACTTACTTGTGCAGCTGTAATTGGCTGGGTTTCATAAAAATGTAATTTCAGTGAAGCAAGATCCAGATGGTGTAGGGACAAAAGGCAGCATGCCACGAGGTATTAATACAGCATTCCAAACTGGCCACACTATACCGTGGCAGTGAAGAGTAACAAGGTGGCAAATCATGGTGCATTCTGTAGCAGACCTGCAACAGTACTATGGTGCTGCATGCACATCTGGGATACCAGAGGGATCAGAAGGGAAATATGTGTAACATATGAGGATGTTTCTGTAAAAAGGTGTCATCCTACACCTTACTCAGAGTACCAGTATATGAGGTGTGTGGTCTGATTTCCTGAGTACCGATGTATAGTCAGGAAGCAAAGGTGTTGGAAGTGGCAACATTTCACCTTGCATCTCTCTCACTGTGTATGAATAATATAAAAACAAATGTTGTAGCACATTAGTGTAATATGTGTAAGTAGGGTATTCTGATCACAAGTGAGAGGGCTAACTGTTTGCAAGCAGGAGAATTGTCAGAGTAGCAGGGCTAAACACCGATCACTCAGGGTTTTAAAAGGGGAAGCTGTGAGTTCTGCTGTATGGCAAGTGGGAGGAGACAACAGGCATGGCACCAGTGGAAGGAGCCTGAAGACTGACTGCACACAGTTTAGGTATGAGCAAAGGTGACTAGGGACTCTATTCACTGTCATGAACAACACTGCAATGGATATCTGATCAGTGACAGATATGTATGATAGCATGGAACGGCTTCCATTACTGTTATGCTGACTTAGGGCATTAGCATAGTCACCATATTTAAGTGCTGTAGGGCTCAGGGAGACTCTGTGCAATAACAGACTGAAGAGGGTCTCTATAGTTTTATAGTAAAATGCCACGGATTGACAGTTGTCCAAGAGTTGCTGACGTAACTATTTTGTCATACCCTTCTATAGCAATGGAGATATTAAGGAAGGGCACATCCACTTGTCATGTATACGTAAGGCATTTAGCTTATCCACAGTGTAGTGGTGTAGCAAACCCATGCAGGGAGGGAAAGGAGTTATGAACTCCTGTCCTCCGTATTTATATGCAATGCCCTGCAAATCTTTTCATTAGAATGTTTGCACAAGACATAAGGAATTCATGAGACTCTCCTACTGACTGAAAATTCACTGACTAATTGGATGATTGGGTCACACGGTGTTATCAGATTAAGACTATTAAAGCAGCTAAATGCCCCCATGATTTTCTGACACTCAATCCCAATCAGGGCAGTGCATTTGAAGACATTAGATCAAGTTGTCTTATTTACAGAACACTCAACACATGAATAGTGTGGAAAAATAATAGCGCATTCCTGCTGATTTTTTTGGTCTGTATTGCAAAAATTGTAGTTCCTTTCCTTTTGTTTCCTCCCCTTTCCTTTAATGGTTAAGTAAGTATCATTTTTTTACATTACTGTAGTTAGGTCTACTACATGTCTAAAAGTTTCACTATCAGAAGATTATATTTATGCACAATCTTTCATTATTACAGTAGCAATGCATTACTGGGAAGTTGTTACTTGACCTTTCTCCAAATTTGAAAGGATAATATCTACAAGTAAATATATCGCTGTTGCTATGTTCCATTTATTCCAGAAGCCATGATGCTATTTGATAGCAGGGTCTATAATCGTGGCAGTCATGTTTTCATTGCAGACGTGCACGCCACTAGTCAAACTTACCGAATAGATCCATTCTGGAAAGCCAGTGTACATTTCTTATCCTTCATAATAGTTTGTCTACATAGTTCATGTGTCCCTTTTTTTGATACAGTCATTATCTTTTTGAGGTCTGCATTTATCTCATTGTCTTGAAAGTAAATCACATTGCGCACTGTATGTTAACAGCCCAGTGTCCTGGCACTGACAGGTTCCTTTTATTAAAGATGTCTTGCTTTGCTTGTTGATGACTGAAAATTCTGGTTGTGAAGGAAAGTAATAAGACGGTGAACACATAGCAGTGTGACACATATTCAGATACTGTGATTAAAGTGATGTATTATATTGATGCAGATTATATGCAGTCATATCCACCTGTGCTCAGATGCATTCAGCTATACTTTGCTGTTCGTATTACTGCTGGGCACAATACAAAGGGTACGGCTCCTTTGTAAGGAAGCATCAAGTTAATGTTTAGCCGATGCTTAAATAAGCAGATATCATCCAGTATAAGAAATCATAGCATGTGTTGTGTGAACACCTAGTGATTACAGCCATGAGTCATTAGGGTAACCACATAGCGTAGAGACTAAGTCTTTGACAATAGGATTAAAAGCAAGTCATAACATGTGCTACTAGGTGTCACTGCTGTAATCTGTTTCCATTTTATCCTTGACTGGTTCCTGATTGCAGTCTTTATTTAATGCCATTTTATCAATTTTTTCTGATTTTATTGTTTTTCTTATTTGTCTGCTGCCTTATGGATATTTGCATATATTTTATAGGAAATTTTGTTTGGCTTTAACTGTAAACAGCATAACCATGTGTTCTTTCCTCAGAGATGCTATACATTAGTTTGATTGTTTTATTTCTTCTTATTAATTTGCTATCCAGTTAAACTCATTAGACACAAGAACCTCTTTTTAGTGATATTCATAGTGGAAATTAAATGCAGAGTTTGAAATGTAACACTAATAATGGGTTGAACAAACCAAGAGTCAGATTGAGTTTTATTTTTTTTTTTTTTTGGGGGGGGGGGCATCTACAAAATTGCCAGTTAATGTTTCTTTGTTACTTATTTTGAAGTCTCAGACATGTTTGATATTGAACTTATTAGAGCTTTCTTACCAAATCCACAATTATTTGCCCACCACAGGCAGCTGGCTCCTTATCCTGTCATGTAGCCATCTTCATCTTCCAGATAAACCATCTGTGTCAGATGGTTTGTGTGATCCTAAGTGAGAATGCATGGGATGGAGAAGGCAAATAAATGTAATTAGATAGATCTGCTCTAGTAAATTATTTCTTGTATTTTTTTAATTGTTTTGAATAAGGCATCTTTTTATATTATGAATACATTTTTGTCCTTTTTGCATAAATTTAACAACTTTTAAATATTTTTATATAAGCATGTTTCTTTTTCCAGTCTTAAATCATATATAAGATATATCCGGGTCAGGGGGGCTGGCTATTACCCTATAGGAGTTGGACATGGAACATAACCTATGCCTGCAAACGATCTTCATAGTAGGGTCTCAAAATATTCAAACAAATGATCTCAGCAGGCTAGGAGACCATAGCATGAATGCAGGTTAGACAAAATGACCAACGTCAAATTTATGAGCCACCGGCAACAACAAAAGGATTATGTGCAGATCTGTTTATCTCACTAGACGCCTGTCAGATCTAAACTTTGCTGTGGTTCAAGGTCAGATGGTTGTGTGGTCGCAGTCTTGTTTTCCATATCTGTCTTAGCTACTATTTGCTACTTGTTTGGTCTGTATTGAAATCTCTTCCATCGTCTCTTTTAATTTCTTAAAGGTTGTTATCTTTAGAAGAGAAACTTACCCAGCAAAGTGTGTGTGTGCATGTGTGTCATGGGTGGGGGTGGGTGGAGACTCTTCAGACAAATTCCAGTTCAGGTCTGTATCATCTTTTCATTTACCTTCCCTTTTCTCCATCTTTCTTAAGATCTGCAACCTTTAGCTTGGAGACTGGCTGAGTTTATAAAGAACAGGATGCTTTTAGTTTTATCATTGTTGCTTGGTTGAAAGACATCATGGTGGAGGGCTATTGCAGTGTTGCCCCCCCCCCTCCCACACACAGTTATGCACAGTATGTTGTGTTCATGGTCTCAAATATTTTAAACAAGGCAGTCATTCAAGACATGCCAGAATAATGTCAAAGAAGGAATGAATGCTACTCTATTTTCTTTTCTGGTAACCAGAGGTGATAACTAGTGGAAGTCCATTTTAGATCTCATCAACCTTAAGCAAACTTGTTACGGACAGAAAAGTCAAACTAGTGATCATCTAATCCCTCATTTTCTAAACAGAGAAAAGAGCTTATATTGTTATCATTGATACAGAAGATATTAATTGTCAAGACTGTATTTGAGAAAAGTACGAACAGTTCCTCTAACTTATAACTGAAAAACAACATCAGTTGTCTTCCTTACCAAGTGGGCTCTTCTCTGCCCAAGGATCTTCAACAAATACTTCATAACCTTAATCAAATGCTTGACCCTAGATTCCCTTCCTCAGCATCCTCTGCATCCACATTTTCCTTACCTAGACAATTGTCTGCTTCATTGTCCCACTCTGTAGGTTCATTGGTTAATACTAGGCTATTGATCCAGAAGAACATTTACAGACTAGTCAAAAGATCCTATTTCACTACTATCCACAGATATGGGTAATTAATATTCAGTTACAACCCATTTCAATGAGGGCTTGAAAGGCAGACTTGAGATGTATTTTATAACTAGCTTTAACTCCTTTTGGTGAGGGCTTGAGGAGCCAGACCAAGTGTGTAGTTACAATTGGCCAACCATTTGTTTAGGTAACACTTAAAGAAAGTCAGGGAGACACTTTGTACAACATCAAAGGAAATCTGTTCCATAAAAGTAGGATTCTTTTTCAGAGGTTTCTCTCTTACCAGCAGGCCCTATTTATATTTTGATGGAAATTTAGATGTTTTCAGTGAGAGTTTAGGGAATTATTTGTTTTGTGGGTGTGCAAGAGGTCACATAGGACTGTATCATTTGAGATTTTGTAGGCCAGACAGTGGTCCCCTCTCATACCTCTCATCCTCTTAGTACTAGAAATCTGGACAAAGCCCAACAAAATGGGTGGACAAAGGGCCAAAAGTAGGGACATATATTAAATCTTGATCTTATAAACTTAGAGAGTTGGTAGAGTATCAGGGTTTATTTTACTATACATTTTCTGAAGGATTTGAAGTCTGAACTCATATGTATATCATTATTTAGTGACTTCAGTCCTCACATCATCCCAGTGATTTTCCAGAAAACCACAAGTTATGTGGATCAGACCAAAAATATGAGCCAAAAATCTGAACATTCTGTGAAAATCTGGACAGTTGAGAGGTATGTGCTCTCTCAAGAGTCTGTCATAAACAGAAAAGAGAGAAAGTACTTTCAGGTGATCAATGTAGCTCCAGAAAGGGCAGCTGTGGTGGTGCAGTGGTTAGTGTTGCTGCCTCACAGCAAGAGGTTATCCGGTTCGATCCTCAGCTGGGGTGTCTTCTGTGCAGAGTCTGCATGTCCTCCCTGTGGTTGCGTGGGTTTCCTCCGTGTGCTCCGGTTTTTTCCTACATCACAAAGATATGCTGTAGGTGGATTGGATACTCTAAATTGGCCCTAGGTGTGAGTGTATGCCTTCTGTGGAAGGTTGGGCGCCGGGCTGGCAACCTGACACCATAAAACTCCACTGCCAATCATGAGCGGATAGGTGATTCACTGTGGCAACCCCTAACCTGGAAAAGCTGAAAGAAGAAGTGTAGCTCCAGAAAGACATCTCCTTGATTCTCTTGGTGGCAAAGTGCTGTTGTCTCTCTAGCTGAGTCATAAGCTTAGGCAAATGCATTCCAGATGGGTCATTATAATCTATTATGGGCCTTGCTGATAACTACTCTTTTTGATGAGGGTGGGCCAAAAACTTAATAGACTGACTTCTGTCATTAAGCTAGGTTGCTGTCCAGCAGGTAACATAGGAGTTTACATTTAGTTTGATTACCTTATCAATAATACTAGAAAGTGGAATGGTATCAAACGCCTTTGCCAAATCCAGATAGACAATGTAAACTGATTTGCCTGTGTTTAATGCATCAGTGACCTGTTATAAGAAGTCCAACAATTTCAGAAAGCAATATCTGCCTTTAACAAACCCATACTGTACTGGGTTTAGGGCTTGTAGACTGCCTATATCCTTGTTAATAACTTCCATTGTGATGCATTCCATTGCTTTATAGATAAATCTGAGGCGTATTGGTCTCTAGCTTCCATGGTCAGCAATAGGTCCCCCATTGTCAAGTGAAATAATTCCAACAGGTCTCCATACTGCTGGTATGATTCCATGGGAAAGGCTAAGATTAAATATGCTTAGTAATGAGTATATGAGATAGTGTCCAGTGCTTACAATGAGACTACAGTTTCAAGTATCCAGCATACCAAAATTCAGTTTCAGTTTCTAAGAATGCCTGTAAATGTGGGTAAAGTGTCACATACCCTGTAAATAGGCTGAAGATTTTGGAGGTCACCTGTATTCCACCTGATACACTATCTTTTTGTTAGAGGACATAGGCTATACCATGCAGCAGACTCTAAGAAAAACTATGAAACATAGTTCCTTGTCAACTCAGAGAATTCTGAATATCTTGGACTTCTTGTCAGTCTCTATCCTCTTAGTGAAACTATAAGAAAGATCCTGTAAAGCTAAAGTCTCTAATTTGTAATACTTTAAACCTCATGTAGTGGAAACCCATGCGACACATGAATATGATCCCATTAGGATGTACTAGTGTTTTAATTATGTAGCTTCTGAATGGCCAGCTTTTTACTTTTACTGTTTTTAAGACTTTACTGGTGCATTTGGGGTAATAAAGCCAAACACAACTAGCTGTGGGCATGGTATGTTGTGCAATTTTTCTGAGATCACTGGTACAGCTTAAGTGGAGTGCTTGGCCATACTTTTGAAGCACAGAGTTTAAAAACAAGCCTGCTGACCCTAGCATTTGGGTGACTGCAAAATATCACAAAAAGCATCCAAACCAAAAGTTAAGATAATCATGAGGATGAACCATTTAGTGAAATCCTTTACTTTTTGTTTGGTCTCTTGTAAATAGCACCCCCCCCCCCCCATCTTTTGCACTTCTGAGCTATTGTTTTCCTTTTCACTGTGTTTGACACGGATTCACTTCAGCATATCGAAGGTTTAAAACTTTAAATCTCATATGGTCGAGACCATATGATCGAAGTTTCAAAACTTCGATATTCTAAAATAAATGCAAACACAAAACAAGATTTTAATCCAAATGAACACGAACTATTGAAAACTAGTAATGCAGCTAACACGAACTATTAGTATACTATTACTATAGTAAGCTGCATTACAAAACAAGATTTCCTAAAATTTTTGTAGGGGGGTAAGCCCCCCCCCCTACACCTCCCACACATCCCAGTACTTAAATATACCAACTCCGAGATTGCACTACAGTGAGGAAAAGGGAAATCTCCTGTTCTGCACTGTATGGAGATCTCCGTTCAGAATTTTGAAGTTTTAAAACTTCGATCATATGGTCTCGACTATTTGAAATTCGAAGTTTTAAACCTTCGACATTCTGAAAGGAACCCAGTTGATACACACACTACACTGCAAGTCAATAACCTCCCCCCCCCATGGCTGTATGGTGTACCTCCTGCACTACCTTCGTGTGGGGTACCCTTGGTACTACTTCCCATCAGTAGGTCTGCTATTTGGCTTGTTTGCCCTTATTCCTTTGCCTCATCTAACTTAGTCAAGCCCATTTATGACATTTTCACTTTCTGACCTTAAAAGCTTCTTCTAGTCTCTGTGCTTCTACTGCAGAGGGTCCCTGCCTCTCTTTTCTCAATGTCTGTTCACTTCACTTCTGTTATTGTTCCTGCTGTCTGATTGTCTGTTCCATACCTCCTTTTTCTTTATATTTTTTCTTTTCTCCTGTTCCTCTCTCACAGTCTGCATCCTCTCTCTCCTTTGATGTCCCTGACTACACCCATCCGACACTAATCCTGCTTTTTTTCAGCTGCCTCTTTATTCCCTTTCCCTAAATATGTATGCTTTATATGGCATCTCCACTATCTCTATGCATTTCTGTCAAAGGAAAAAACTTCAAAGACCAATACACATAAGGTTGAGTTAAGGCACTTTAATTTACTTGCAGCAAGGAGACAAAAACATGCAACTACAAGGATTTGTCTAGCTACTAACAGGAAGTATGGTCATTCTTATACTGTTTTACAAGACATGGCCTTCTAAGCTGACATAATCAAACACAACTTTAAGCATTGTACTACAGCAGGTGTTACTTCAGATTTTCTGCTGACATGACTAGATTTGTGAGAAACTTTTCAGAAAAACAACCTGGCCTTGGTGACCAGTACTTCACTTACAAGCCTCTATTGTACAGTGTTACATTTCAAGGTACTCTTCTAATACAGATACAAGCAAATGCTGATTGCAGTTCATATTTTCAAGCAGGCTTTGTCCTAATTATCTGTTACTTCTACAGCTGTGTATGTTCTCATAGCACAGTGGAACTTCTTGTCTAAGTTTCATATAAGCAGTATTGTTCTATTCATTATTTTCCTAACGCAAGCAGAAATCATCTTCTTCTCAGTAAATTTCCAAGGCACAAGCAAGATTTAGCTGACAATACAAGGTCAGAAAGCAACTGCAGTTTGTACAGATTTATGCAGTATGAAATAGAATAAATGTGTGAACTCTTTTCGGCTCTGAATGCACTAAGCATATTACTAATACACACATTAATACATATTTTTCTAACAATTTCCTTTCAGATCACACCTTTATATTTATATTACTTCTTCCTGCAGTGTTACCATCGTTTTCTTATTGATTCTAATATTGTATTGCACTTTTGTGTTCCTTTGTTTTGCTCTTCTTTTGTCCAGTTTGTATCATTAGTAGCTGTTTTTATTTGTGCTGCTCACATATACTAAACATTCCTCTTCACTTTCTTGTAAAGTTCCTCCAACTTCCTTTTTCCTAGTACTATCTTTAGCACTTCTCTTGATCCATCCCGTTACCATCTTGTCCCACATATCCTTGCTTTTTCTAAGTTTTGGTTTGCTCCCGTTTACCCCCGGCAGCAGTTCTGCATTCATTTTCATTGTATTTATTGCACTCTCCCACCACTCCAGTGTTTGCTGTCTGTCCCATCTTACTTCAGTTTTATATTAAACATCTTGCTGATTAACTTATTTATATTCGTATTCCTATTTTGCTCACCTTGGAGCTTCATATTAGTGACATAGCTCCCAGTGTCCCATGTCCATGTTGGGACTACCCACTTGTCTCCTACTCACAGGACTTGCTCTGGTATAACGGGTTGGTTGTGGCTCCTAAGGGCTTCCTAGGGATTCATCCATCTCCACTTCCATCTGAGGGGGGGGTCCTTATTTGCTTTACTGACTTACATTTACTGCCTCCCAAGGTCATCACTTTTATATTTGAAGACAGTTCCCCTCTTTGAACCATGCCTTCCCTAAAGGCATGCCAGTAACAAATGTCCCCCTCATGCATCTAGGACAGGCACACCCATCTCTTTTAGCTGCTCTGTCAGTCACCTGAGCCACTAATCAAACCCAGGTTGTCTGGGCTGTTGTCAGGGTTTTATCCCTCTATGCCACCTGAGCAACTTTATTCTTATTCTGTTCTTGTCTTATATTTCTCTCTGGTTCTCAGTCTTCACCTCTTCATCTTCACTGAACACTGTATCTCTTTTCCCCTTCTCAGCCTTAATTCCCCACCTTCTTTCCTTTCTGCTACCCACCAGACACTGAGCTCCTGCTAGTCCCATGATCCCTGATTATGTTCTGCTGCCACACCTTCCTCCTGTTGATATCCATCTTTTAGTTACCCCTTTGTAGTTATGCCTTTGTCTAATTACTTTTATGGCATTGTTCTACTTGTAATCTTGCAACCACCTTTTGTCCTGCAGTCTCCTGTTCCTCTTATCTCCTTTTCCTTGCTATTGCTCTACCACCAGTCTTCTCCTTGTAGGACTTCCTTGCCAGCCCCTTTACACCTCTCCTCCTTATCTATCACTTGATCTTCTTTCTGCTCCCTTGCCCTATATATGCAGGTGACTGCCCCATCACATCACTTTATATCACTTTTATGTGCCTCTACATGATTGCATTGGTCATGTTAAGAAGCAACTTTGTTTTACAATTAATTTTATTTCCCATTGTACTACTCATGATGAAGTTGCAAGTGCTTTTGCAAAAAAGAAAGATTATAGTGGGCTGTTGTTTTTTAATTTCACTGTTTACTGAATTGTCTCTGTAACCACACCCACAGAAATGATGCCATTGTAGGTACTGAGCAATGATTTACATACACATTGTGGCTAGGCAAGCACAACTTACCTGTTTAGAGAAATTGCTTCTTATTTACAATATGGTTCCACTACTAAATCACCATGTAGTAATTTTCAATATGAGGTATGCAATATCTAGTGATAACTTGCCTTTCTAGGAAATAAGAAACTACTCCTGATGCATTTAACGTGGGAATATGGTGGTTTGTACATTCATAAACTCAAATGCTATGGAACAATTGGTCACCACTCCCACAAGAGGGGAAAATGTACTAGATCTGATCATCACCAACATGGGGACACGGTGTTCCATACCAGAAGTATACCCCTCATTGGTAAGATAGGACCATAAATTAATCTCACTAGAAATCCACATCCCGCTCCCACTCCCAGCACAAAAGACCACAGTGAAGAACTTCTCAAAAGCTAACTTCACACTTTTTAAAACCAAAGTGGAATCCTTCAAGGCCCCCAGGCTAGTGGAAACCACGGCCCTATCTGCTGAATCCTTTATAAACGCATTCTATGGACACCTTCAGGAATGCATGGATCATGCTATCCCAAATAAAACCAAGACCCATTCCCTCAAAGGCAGGCATCCTGTCTGGTGGACCCCAGCCATAAATAAGCTATACAACAGAAGGAGGAAGCTACTACATGATAGAGCAAAATCCCTAAAAGGGAAGGCATCTCTGATCAGTACTAGCAAAAAACTACGATCACTCATAAAATCATCCAAGGCCACTTTCGAGAGAAAAATTGCACAAGCAACAAAAGATAATCATAAGGCTTTCTTTAGTTATGTTAGAAACCTGGGTGGCAACTCCCAGATATGCTCAGAGTTAGTCCATAATAACAAAAAATACAGTGAACCCTCAGACATTGCCACCATCCTGGCAGACAGGTTCAGTGCAAACCCCCCCCCCCCAAAAGGACAAATATCTATCCCAGCAGAGTGTTGCCTCCCTGACATCTCAGATGCCCAGGTGAGAGCTGCCCTCTCAAAAGCAAAAAACACAGCATCAATGGGACCGGACGGTGTCCCGGGCTGCGTGCTACATGAGCTCCAAGAAGAGCTATACCCTCACATAAAGCTGCTATTCAGTCTTAGCCTTACTACAGGATATGTACCCAAAGAATGGCGTACAGCAACAGTGGTCCCACTCCACAAAGGAGGCACCTCTATGGACCCTGGAAACTACCGCCCCATAAGCCTGACTAGCCTGGTCTGCAAAGCTATGGAGAGGATCATTATGGAGCTCATAAACAAAGACATTGGGGACCTACAGACACTGGATCCTATCCAATTCGGCTTTGTCAAGGGCAGATCCTGCCTCCTGAACCTGGTAGATTTTTTTGAAACAGTCACCAAGGCCATTGATGAGGGTAAGGTGGTCCACACAGCCTACCTAGACCTCGCAAAAGCCTTTGACACAATACCCCACTCGGGCATCGTAGACAAACTCTCCAGCCTAAATATAAACCCCTATGTCATAAGATGGGTTGCAAACTAGCTCAAGGACAGAACCCACATGGTCAGAATTTCTGGAGCCATGTCAGAGACTCTAAACCAGTTATAAGTGGTATCCCACAGGGCTCAGTCCTGCGACCTCTCTTATTCGGAATATATTTTTCTGAGGTACAGGCTAACACGGGAGGACTGTGGCTGACCAAGTTCACAGATGACTGCAAACTGGGTGCCATAATTTGCTGCCCAGCTGACACAAGCATCCTCCAAAAAGGTCTCATAGATACGGATAACTGGTGCCAGAGCTATGACCTTAAACTAAACGCCAAAAAGTGTATAGTTATACCCTTTGGCAAAAACAAAGTGCCCACAAATTACAACATAGGAGGTAATCCATTAAGTACAGAAGAAGTAATTAGGGACCTGGGGACCCAAGTTGATAGTAACCTCTCCTTTGACAACCACATTGCCAAAGTGGTTAGAAAGACCTTCTATATAGCCCATCTTATCATGAAAGGATTCACATCTAGATCAAGGGAAGTCATTGTGCCCCTTTACTCATCCCTCATCAGGCCCATAATTGAGTACAATGACCCATTTGGTATGTACCTTACCCGACACCTGCAGCAACTAGAAAGACCCCAAAAGTACCTCACTAAGAGGATCAAGGGACTCAAACAGATGCCATATGCTGCTCGGATAAAGAAACTCCAGCTCTACTCAGTTGCATACCACCTACTCAGAGGCGATCTATGCCTGACGTACAAAGCCATGTCCAACCCACAATTAATGGACATGCTCCACCTCAGAAAATCCAAATCCCTTACAGCTACGCGATCGAGTAACTTGAACCTCAGCACAGAAATAAATAAGACATGCTGGAGGGACAGATTCATAACCCAGAGGCTCCCTTCACTCTGGAATAGAATCCCAGTCCATGTTAGGCAGAGCCCCTCAGTGACTCTCTTCAAGAAAAATCTTGACGAGTGGATGGGAGATCATAGGTGTACCCCGGGGATCACTTCTGTGTCACTACTAGACAGAGGCACAGTAAACACAACCTTAAAAAGGGCACAGTAAACTCATTCCAAGGGGTAGCGAAAGCCAAATACACTCTGGCTAGGCTTGTAAATGCGCTAGGGCAGATAGCCTAGTATGAACATATGAACCTATGAACCCATGAAGAAACATTTAGTTAAGCTAAGCAGACAAGGTTTAATTTCTGAGAGCCTCCTCCCATGTTCCGTAACTATTTTTGGATTTCTTGGTTTATAGTTTGTATACTTGCATTGCTGTTTGTCTTTTGATTATATTTTATTGAGGTTTATTTTTCTTCAAACATGTTTTTCTTTGAGTTTTAAAAGGTTCTTGGCTGTCTCTATTTTTACTTCCATTTTGATGACAGGCTTGAGAATCATCAATCCTCCATCTACTAGCTCAGCCCATTTGTTCCCTCATCCTATCTATTCCCCAGCGAGGGCAAGAGCAGCACAGGCAGCCATCAAACAAGCAACCCTGATAGTGGCTTTTCCCTTATTACCCTGGTAGCTAATATGAGTACCTATATCACTGCAGATGGATCCTGTGCCCTCCTAGGATGTGTGCATGTTCCCCACATGCACATGAGCACACGCAAACACACACACACACACACACACACACACACACACACACACACACACACACACACACACACACACACACGGACTTCTCAAAGTCTATTATCATAGGCTTAAGATGCCAGGCCCACCTTTCCTGATCCTATGGCCCTGGTGTTATGCAAGCCTCTGTTTACATATGGACAGGTTGGCCAACCAGGACCACCATCTCCCTAATCCAAGGATGAGCACATCAACATAAATTCCTCACTTCTATCACTCCCTGCCCAGCTGTTGTGGTGCTCACAGTCGGATCGTTTGGGTCATAATCAGGACTTTACCTCACAAGACCATAGAACCAGTGTAGCTTATGGCTAGTTAGCAAATACTTTTGTTGCATTCCTTTAGTACTAATGGATTAACTGTATCTATGTTGTGAGAGGAGCTGGGAAGTAGCATTTTTAAATGAAGTAAGCAGAACATAAGCAGAACAGAATGAGGTTAACTATGTGAGAGCTGCCAGTATCTTTTGACTGCTGCTCTGTTAGTATATGGTACATTTCTCACAGTACCTACCCTGTCCCTTATCTTGCTTTTAATTTCAGTGTCTCATGAGTTGCCATTTCTTTATACAAATTTTAAATTTAGAACCTCCTCCAGGTCTTATCTCATTTGGTTGTAGTTGTAAACCCTTAGATCTTACTGGGAAGGCACTCCTATTAGAATGATAAAACATTAGTTACTCTCCCTTTCAGATCTTTCTACCAATTAGTTGTACACTGTAGAACCTACAGGATTAACCTCCTTTTTTAACTTACTTTTAAAATGTCTGACCTACTGCTTATATATATATATATATATATATATATATATATATATATATATATATATGTATATACACATATACACACAGTGGATATAAAAAGTTTACATACCCCTGTTAAAATGCCAGGTTTTGTGATATTAAAAAAATGAGACTACAATAAATCATTTCAAAACTTTTCCCACTTTAATGTGACCTATAACCTGTACAATTCAATTGAAAAACAAACAAATCTGTTAGGGAAAAAAATGTAAAAAATAAAAAGCTTACAATAAGCCGGTTGCATAAGTATGCACACCCTTAAACTAATACTTTGTTGAAGCACCTTTTGATTTATTTACAACATTTAGTCTTCTTGGGTAAGAGTCTATCAGCATGGAACATCTTGACTTGGCAATATTTGCCCACTCTTCCTTGCAAAAGTGCTCCAAATCTGTCAGATTGCGAGGGCATCTCTTCAGGTCATCCCACAGATTTTCTATTGGATTTAGGTCTGGGCTCTGGCTGGGCCATTCCAAAACTTTAATTTTCTTCTGGTGAAGCCATTCTTTTGTTGATTTGAATGTATGCTTGGGGTCATTGTCATTTTGAAAGGTGAAATTCCTCTTCATCTTCAGTTTTCTAGCAGATGCCTGAAGGTTTTGGGCCAAAAGTGACTGGTATTTGGAAATGTTCATAATTCCCTCTACCTTGACTAAGACCCCAGTTCCAGCTGAAGAAAAGCAACCCCAAAGCATGATACTGCCACCATCATGCTTCACCATGGGGATGGTGTTCTTTTGGTGATGCAAAGTGTTGTTTTTGCGCCAAACTGACCTTTTGGAATTGTTGCCAAAAAGTTTATCCTTGCTGTCATAAGACCATAACACATTTTTCTGCATGCTTTTGGGACTCTTGATGTAATGTTTTGCAAATTTTAGCCAGGCCTGACTGTTTTTCTGTGTAAGAAAACGCTTTTGTCTTGCAGCTCTACCCCATAGTCCAGACATATGGAGAATATGGGAGATTGTTGTCACATGTAGTACACAACCAGTACTTGCCAGAAATTCCTGCTGTAGGTTTCTTGGCAGCCTTCCTGACCAGTTTTTGTCTGGTCTTTTCATCAGTTTTGGAGGGACGTCCAGTTCTTTGCAACATCACTGTTGTCCCATATTTTCTTCACTTTTTGATGACTGTCTTCACTGTGTTCCTTGGTATATCCAATGCTGTGGAAATTTTTTGTACCCTTCTCCTGACTGATACCTTTCAACAATGAGATCCCTTTGATGCTTTGTAAGCTGTCTGTGAACTATGGCTTTTGCTGTAGCAGGCAACTGAGTAAATGTCAGGAAAATCCTACTAGAATAGCTGAACTTTATTTGGGGTTAATCAGAGTCTTTTTATTTGATGGCAGGTGTGTACCCAAGAAGACAATGTTGTAATTAAATCAAAAGGTGCTTCAACAAAGTATTTGTTTAAGGGTGTGCTCACTTATGCAACCAGCGTATTGCATGTTTTTTATTTTTTGCATTTTTCCCCCTAACAGATTTGTTTGTTTTTGAATTGAATTGTACAAGTTATAGGTCACATTAAAGTTGGGAAAAGGGTTGCAATGATTTATTGTGGTCTCATTTTTTATATCACAAAAACCTGGCATTTTAACAGGGGTGAGTAAAATTTTTATATCCACTGTGTGTGTGTGTGTGTGTGTGTGTGTGTGTGTGTGTGTGTGTGTGTGTGTGTGTGTGTGTATATGTGTGTGTGTGTGTGTGTGTGTGTGTCTATATATATATATATATATATATATATATATATATATATATATATATATATATATATTTTACATATATATATATATATATATATATATATATATATATATATATATATATATATATATATATATGTGTGTGTGTGTGTGTGTGTGTGTGTGTAAACTGAGCTGCAGACTGCAGAACACAGCTCATACTTATGCAACACACTTGAGATAAAGAAAGATTAAGACTTTATATTATTGAGCCCATTTTTACATCTGGGTTCAGACTCCTATGCCTATGATAAGCTCTGAGACCTGCCAACTTGAACTGGATCGGGAATGCTGCTGTTAACCTTTCCTGGTGAACTGAAGAACAGCCACTGTCTTTCACTATTGTTCTTCTGAGAGCTGTTCTCCTGTTTTGGGGGAATGTCTGTGCTGTAAATAAAGGACTTGTGCACCTTGACATTTAATTCTGCAGAGCTGCAGATTGTTGCACCTACATGTGCAAATACACGGGTTCCTATTACAAGACTGAAGACGAATTCTTTCGAATGCATCTTAGTCGAACATAAAAGTCTGAAAAGGCAAAATATCAAAGCGGCTTTTAAGCAAATTCTCTCCCTGGGAAAGAATTTGCTTGGCTGCTTTGTTACTTTGCCATTTTCGGCACTGTAATGCGGTCTCAGAGTTGGTATATTTACGTAGGGGGTGGTGCGGGGGGCACAGCCCCCCACTTAATGTAATGTTTTAAAGTGTTTTCTTTTTTTTTTTTTTTTGTTGGGGAAAAAAATCGCTGTTCTGACAGTTTGACATTGTAAGCTTTCGCTTACATAGGGTCGATTAATCACCGTTCACTTTTTTAAGCGTTCAGTGATGTAATATAGACCCAAATACACAATAGAGTGAGAGAGAGAGAGAGAGAAGGCAGAAGGAAGAGATTCTATTATCAAAGCCTTTATTTTACTTCTGAGTTTAGATGTCTCTGCCTGAATTGAGCTCTGGGACCTGCCTACCTGAACTGATTGGGAATGTTGTTGATAATTGTTTCTGGAGAGAGGAGGTGCAGTCACCATCTTTCCTTGCTCTACTGCTGTGGGTTGTTCTAATGGTTGTTCTACATTATGCTGAATTGTTGTTATGGCATGAGGTTTTGTGCTGTAAATAAAGGACTGCTGCCTGGTGCAGCATTCTTTTCTTATGTTCATAGGTTCATAGATAAGTACTAGGCATTCGGCCTACAGGCATTTACAAGCCAAGCCAATTATCAATATTCTAAAGTTCTCTGCAGCCTCAAGGAATGTAACACAAGATAGAGGAGAAGAATAATTTTAGGCTGCCCATCCAGATTTATCTTGAAGATGGCAATGGTTGTATTCTGCCTGACTTGTAGTGAAAGTTTGTTCCGGAGGAGGGGATACATTAGGATGTGACTATCATTTCAATCTGTCTTCTTTATATGTTGATGAAGGTTTAGGCTCTTTTGCTTAACATCTGATGAGCCATTTATTCTATGAAGGAATATGAGGTCAAACAGGGTTGGATATTTCATGGCTTTAAAGGTTAGGCATGGACCACCTTGGCGGAGTCTGTAAAAGATGAGTAACAAGGAGAACACTGCTAGTCTGTCTGGATAACTGAAGGTCTTGAGGCCATTGATCTGCCGCACTAAGGATCATTGCACATTCTTGCAAAATGTACAAGACAGGAAGGAAGGAAGGAAGAAAGAAGGAAGAGATTCTACTAAGAAGGCTCTTTTTTACATCTGGGTTCAGGCTGTGCAAAATTTGACTCTATTAGGTGCAATCTGCTAGGAAAAACTCTACCCTTTCAAGGTACTATCTACAAGAACAGAGACTTCTTTGGCTTTTGGGTTAATTAGTTTCATTGCCGGATTCTACTCACTGCTGAGCTGTATTTTTGTTTCATTCACTGCTAATTTACTGTTTACATTTTTAATAACCTCATTAGGTAGATCGCTATTTCACTTTTGCTTCCTTGCACTTATACAACTTCTTGCTGAGTTGTCTGCTATTGTACTGTTTTATTGTAGTGTTTTATTAACTTTTATTAATCTTGTACATTATGTTGCCCTGTCATAACTGAACTGCTCCCTACCTCCAAATTACTGCCTGCTGTTAAATGAATTTGCTTTTGCACTGTTCACATTCATTGTGTTTTATTTTGCACATTTATTGCTCTCAGCTATACAGAGGTTATCTGTTGTTTAAATTCTATTCACTGTCTGGTTGTACTGTTCTGCTAGTACACTGTTTCACACCTACACTGTCCTTGCAATCAGACTGCTGTTTATGTTATAGATTCATAGATAGTTACTAGGCTAAGGACCCAGGGGGCCTGTCTAAGCCTAGCCAAGTTTTCCTTAAAGGATAATGATGTCCTGTATCCAAATAGGATATTGATGGCCAGGCATTTATAAGCTACCTCTGTCCATAATGGACATGGGTGTCAGGCCTAGTGTAAATTTCCTATTTGTCATCCACTGGTCTAGGTTGCTCTTAAAATGGGTAATAGACAAACTCAGCTTCACATGGATGGGAAGCCTGTTCCATAGGATGGGCGTTCTTTGGGACACATATCTATCTCTCCAGCATCTTCTGCTTAAGTCACAAAAAAAATTCAGGTCCCTAGACCTTGTATTTCTGGTACTGTTTGGCCTACGAATATGCAAGAGATTCATAAGTGTGGGGTTTGCTGATGCCTTGTAAGCCAGGCATAGATCACCCCTCAGCAATCTATAGGAGACTGAGTAGAGGGAAAGGGCTTTAAGGTGCTCTGCATAAGGCAGGTTTGTTATGCCTTGTATTCTTTTTGTAAGGAACCTCTGAGGTCACTCCATTTTCTGTATATGCCTGGTCAGGTAGATACCAAAAGGAGCATTGTACTCTATAACTAGTCTGGTAAGGGCAGTGTACAGTGGGATAATGACCTCTTTGGACCTAGATGCCATGCCCTTACTTATAAGTTGTGCAACATAAAAGGATTTCCTCACCACTGTGGCCACATAGTGGTCTAAGACAAGAATACTGTCTATGTGTGTACCCAGATTCTTGACCACTGGGTGCGTATTATCAACATGGTAATTAACCAGGATGGTTGACTTCCCAAAGACTTAGACTGTTAGACTATTACTTGGTGTGTTTTCTATATTAAATTGTCTTTGCTCTCTATTTTTGCATTATATCAAACTATTTATGTGTCTTAAACATTTTTGTTGTCAATTTTTTACTCCCAAGCTGTTGTTATTTATAATATAATTTTTCATAGATTGATCTTTTTTAGCATTAGCTACGTTGACATTCCTATTCTTGTTGTTATTTAAACCAGTCCAATTTTTTGATACACTATTTTGCAAACAAAGTCAACCAAAGTCTTTCACTACAACCAACAGCTCTTACTTCTGACTTCAGTAGCATAGATACGGTGGGGTAAAGGGGGTGACTGCCCTGGGCACAAATTGTTGGGGGGCTTGATCTGCCTATCTGATCGTTTTTTAATGAATACTGGCTTTTAAAAGCCAATATTATGTTTGCAGTCAAACCTGCGCATTGTAGGATTCCATATGTTGTCTATACCATAGCAACTAACAAGCAGTTTGCAACAGTTTTAAACTGAAACCTGAGTGCTGCAGCTCTACGTGCAGTCTAAACAGTAGTTTGCTATAGTTTAAAATTAAAAAAAAAAAATCTTTTTTTAACTGAAACCTGAATGTTGTAGTGCTCTGTGTGGGGTATGAATGGTAACAGTTGCTTGGTACAAATGTAGCAAGCAGTTTGTTACAGTTTAAAATAAATAAATATTTTTTCCCTAAAAATAAGAGGAAAGAGGGTTGGGGGCAGGATACAGAAACATGACCTGACTGGCTGTGGCAAGAAGGAAGATGGGGTCATCATGCATCTGGCCACCTGGTTGGTGTGTCAGTAGAAGGAGTGGACTTTTTTTTCTTCACTTGAAGCACAGGCGGTGGTATGGATTGGTTACTCTCTACAACAAATGGCATCCTGCAGTTTTGCAGAAGTCCCTTTTCTTTCTCTTTACTTGCTGAGGGGGTGTGGCATTAGTTTGTGATACCAGCAAAGGGCACTGGTTAATCCAGCTATGCTTCTGTCTTACTTAGCCCCTTCCATTAGCAATCACTGCACCAAACACAACTCTTACTTTTAGTACTATCTAACCAAACCACTAGCACTTTCAGCACTTACCTTCAAACTCAGTATTTTTTTCCTAGTGAAGCCCTACCAAAAATAATCCTCGGAATTCTCCTAACTCCTGTTGGTAGCCATATAACCTTATCCTACTTGGAGCAATCCTTACACTTATGAAGACACTAATTTAACTGCATCTTCCAAACACCTGGCACCGCAAAGCTGTGTCTGAACCCTCTCATCTGACTAGACTGTTGGCATTTGTTATTCTGAGGCAGTGTAGGAACTGCCTCATGTTTGCTGACATCCCACAACTCCTAGATTCATCCAAGCATTCCTATGGGAGATGCACCTACCTTAATTATTGTGGTGGCATTATTTCTACTCTCACAATTATTAATAAATAGTTTCATACCGCTATACTTTCCTACATTGAGGTAGTCAGCAAATCCTTATTTAAACCTCTCAAGCACCCATGTAGAAAACCTCAGCCATCTAGATGTATACCTGTATATAAACTTTTACACATTAATGCAGAGAATTACCATAACGGGAAGGCCAAAATCCATAAAGTTACATACGCCTGTTTCTGACTATAAAGTCTTGGTTATACATGATGCCATCATAAGACTTGCTGACAAAAGATTTACCACACTGAGTAGGATTAGAGTTATTGTTGGTTGTCTTTCTGGTGCTAGGATCAGGGATGTTGCATGGGGCCCTAAGTATCCTTCATTATCTTAAATATGACTGTGACCTTGTTATTGGTCATTGGGATGAATGACCTTAAGTTGTCTACCCTTGTGGAAATGCAATGGGATATATTTGGTCTTGCCAGTCATGTCTGTAAGGGGGTAAATCACTAGGATAAGCAGGATTAATTTCTTTCCAAGAATGATGCCAACATTTAAAGATAATATAACTGACTGCAATAATTGGCTTGTTAACTCATGTTATTCTAGAGAATCTAGTTTGTGTTTGCCTGGGACCAGATGGTTGACATATCTTCCTGCTTTACATTGATGTGCTCCTGTTGTCTCATGCCTATAATCTTTCTTCTGCCATAGTTCCATTTTTAGAAACTGTTCAAATCATAAGGACAGCCACATAGCAAATTCAATTTGAATATTGCCAGGGTTGCTCTGCTTAATGTTAAAAGCTTTAGCAAAAAAATGACAGAGCTTCAGGCTTACTTCACTGTTAAATGCATTTGTATTTGCATAATTATGGTGACTTCATTTCAGAAGAATGATACCACTTCTGTTACCAAGATATTGTACTTACCCCACACTCCGAGCCACTGCAAATCTATACTTACAAATGAAGCAAGAGATACTTCCCACTTTTCAATTAATCAAAAATCCAAAAACACAAAAAGATGAAAGAGCAGAGGAATGGTTCAGACAACAACTGTTAGGTTCATGACTTTTAATAAAATAAAAATATAAAAGAAAGTGACAGAGTAAGCACTTTCATCTCCAAGCCTATCACTAAGGAATTGCCAGTCTCACTGGTTGGGTCCTGTATGCATCTGCTCTGGGAATTTCTTTGGTATTTTGGTTGAAACTTATTTGATATGTATTGGATGGCACAGTGGTGCAGCGGTAGCATTGTCACCTCACAGCAAGAGGTTCTCCAGCTCAATTCTCGGCAACAGTGCCTTCTATGTTGAGTCTGCATGTCCACCCTGCATTCATGTGGGCTTTCTCCTGGTACTCCTGTTTCCTCCCACATTCCAAACATGTGTGTCTGGAGTGTTTCTCTCTGGGCCACCACTGAAAATTGGCTTTGTTCCAAGTCAGACTTTCCCGGTAAGCAAATGTTAATAAAAATAAATATGTACGCCTAAGATAAATGCATGTATATCAGGCTTTTGACATGCCACCTGTCTCATAACAAAGCTATGTTTTCCATTTATGCTTTATCAATAAGCCTAAACAAGGCTCAGATGTGTCTATAACTGATGGATCCTTGTTTTGGCCTGAGAGTATTACTAAAGACATGTTATTCTGTACCCAGCTGAAAAAAATGTATATCCTCCACAATTCTTTGTTAAAGGGAGGTTTCAGATATTTTTCTGCAGATGTTTCCCTGTTTGCCAGTGTATCTTTTCTGATTCTAGATATAACTGCTGCGGTGCTTTTTGCTTTAAAGATTAATCCTATTTCAACTGGTATAACATTTGATGTAGAGGCAAGCAAATGACAATTGGTTTGTTTTCATTGTATTGAGGTGTGTGTATTTGTATTTGTATGATATTGCATTTACATGAAGGAAAAAAGGACCAGTGACATTTACTATAAAGAATTTTACTGAATATTAGAATTATGTTAATTTCATTCAAACAGAAGCAACCAACTTGTAGTCCAAGTGAATGTAAATAAAATGTACAACTTCGTCTTTAAACATTGGCATTGGAGGAGGGTGTATTCCAAAATGCACTAATTTATCTGTGACCTGGTAAGCATTGTAATTAAGTTTATATAACATATAGGTATGTCTGACAAATGGAATTCAGTGAGATTTATTATGCAGTGCATGGAATGCCATGATTACTCCCCAAAATAGCTAAATTATAGTGTGAAACCTGAGTGTGAAACCTGACCTTAAAATACTTAGAGGGGTGCTCAGCAAGTATTAAGCTAAGCTTACACACTGTTAACATCGAGCCTCCACTATAGTGCTGACCAGAAAACATCAAGAGCAGGACATGAATCAGCTTTGTTTGAGCTCCCTTTTCTGCCTGCTGTCTGCTAAAGTACACCCACTAATTTCATAACAACTGCTTCCCTTACATAGAGAATATGTAAGGATGTCAAGCACTTCTCCAATGCTTTATGGCTTCCAAACTGGCACAACATATCATGTTTTTTTTTTAAATCTCCATATGCTAAAAAGAACTGTGATTGGATCTCTGATCATAATGAAACATTATGTATTCTTGACATAGATGCTTCACTCTCGAGGTGAGTTTCTTGGCATCTATGTCTTGAACACATAATATACTCATTATGATCGGTGATGCTATCATTAATGTATGAGTCTGTGTGTGTGTGTGTGTGTGTGTGTGTGTGTGTGTGTGTGTGTGTGTGTGTGTGTGTGTGTGTGTTTATACACACACATACGCAACAGACCCACAACATATACAAACATACACACACACACACACACACACACACATATACATATATATATATATATATATATATATATACACACATATATATATATATGAAAGTGAACAAACAAACCCAAGGCCGAAGTAAAAATAGAGAAACAAGTAATCCCAGCAAAGCAGAAACAGCTCAAGGAATAGTTAAGTCTTTTAAGTTCACTTCAAAATTCACCAAACATAAAGCACTTCAAGATTCTCCAAAAAATAAAGCACTTCTGCTAATAAAACCACAGGCATTTATTCAAGAAACGTTAGCGCTTTCACAGATTACAAATTCTGCTTCTTCAGACGTACTGCATCTTGGGTAAACTAGCCTTTTATACCAAGTTTAAAAATTTAAAGGCATATTAACATATTTAAACAATTTAATAAGTCAAGCTCTATGTATTAAATATATAAACAATTGAAAAACAAATAATACAATAAAATTACTGCATGAGACTATTTTATGGAAAATAAAATACACATAAACATTAATGCAGTGTATAAAATGCAAAAAAATAAAAATAATTCCATTACTATAGTACCTAAAACTAATAAAAACAAGCACTCTACCACTTTTAAAATGAATGGTTATCTAATAGATCTCGCTTTGAGTGCAGGTTTTAGAGGAACTGATTCATTCAGCCCTCTGCCTCTATGTGCTGCCAAGCGCATAATCCACTTCATCTCAGCTACTTCAGTAAGGTTTACCTTATCTCCTCCCCTCATACTCTCTTCTTGAACATGCAAAACTTGAAACAAGAAAGTATGTTCAGAACCATGCTGTATTATATGCCTAGCTATGGCACTGCTGCCATCGCCCCTTGAATAACAGTACATATGATCCCTGATGCGTTCCCTTAAAGTCCTGTTTGTCTTTCCAACATAAAAATGAAAACATAACTTACAGTACGCAACATAGACCACATTCTTGGTCATGCATGTTGATTTGCAAAAAACTTCCCAAAGTTTTCCTGTATCAGGATGCCTAAAAAACCTGGATTCATCAATGAAGCCACATTGGCCACATTGATTACACTTAGTTGTGCCATAATTCATAACTTCTTGGGAGGCTTTACCTGTGAGTCTAGGGAAACAAAGTTGTTGTTTTAAAGTCCTTTTATTACTAAAAGAATACAAAGGACAGTTACCTATTAACATTTTTATACTATCATCTATTAGCAATATATTCCAGTTGTCCTGTATTATTTTTTGTATTGTAGGAATATTCTTACTGTATGGCAATACTATAGGGAGTTTACGGTCCACTATGGGTCTATTCTCATCTCTGGTTTCCTTTCTAGAAAAATAAGGCTTACCTTTTGTTCTTCTACAGGTACACACTATAGAATCTACACTATTTAACTCATTAGTTCTATACCCCCTCCTTCCTAAGCCTTGTTTAAGGAACGTCAACTCAGTTGCTAACCTGTTTTCATCACAACATAATCTTGAAGTTCTTAGTGCTTGTCCTTTTATTATGTTGTCAAATACAAACGGTGCATGCATACTCTCTCTATGGAGGTATGAAGTTCTATAGCAAGGTTTTCGATAGATTTGAGTGGAAAAACCATCTTTAGTTCTAAAAATATTGACATCCAAAAAATTGACACTAGTCAGTGAATACTCCATAGTAAACCTTAAAAACCCATCCAGTTCATTAACATATCGGACAAAGGATTCTAAACTAGAACTAGACCCTTCCCAGAAAAGGAACAGGTCATCCACAAAGCGTCTGAAGAAGACGACCTGTGGATTAGATAAAATCACTTCTCTCTCCCACGCCACCATCACCAAGTTTGCATACGAATTGGCGCAGCTGGTGCCCATTGCCACACCGCATACTTGCCTAAAGTATTTGTCCATGAACAGAAAAACATTATTTTCTAATACTGTTTCTAACAGCAAAATTATTAAATCTACTTTAGTCAGGGGCAGAAAGTCCATCAGGACCTTTTTGACCATTTCAAGATCCTTATCATTAGGGATGCAAGTGAAGAGGGATACTACATCCATGGTTGCTAAAATAATGCCTTTTTTATTGGTGGAAGTTTCAACAAATTCATACATGTCCTGCAAAAATTGAGCAGTGTCTTTAAGTACATACTTATAATGTCGTAGCACTTGTTTTAATTCTGCATCCAAAAACACTGAAATGGGCTCAGTGAGCCATCCTGATCCTGCCACAATGGGTCTAAATTTAGGATGGAACATGTCTTTATGGACCTTTGGGAGCCCATTAAAGCTAGGTATAACAGGAAACTCTACCAAAAAGAATTTGTACATGTCTGAGCTAAAGAGCCCCGACATAAAACAATCTTGTAGCATGGAATACACACGCTGTATCAATACAGAAATGTCCTGCTGACAAATTGATTCATAACTATCTGAATCTAACATGTGTTTTAATGATTCTATATAGTATTGCCTGTCCATGACTACCACTGGACCCCCTTTATCAGCAGGGCGAACAATAATATCAACATTTTTCTTCAAATTGGATAAGGCTATTTTTTCTTCTGCATTTAAATTATCTTGCAAACACATATTAAAATTATTGTAACCATCATAGAGATCATTCTCTACAGCTTTTACAAAAACTTCTATAATCGATGGCAAATGGGGATTATAGCAGCTTTTCTTCTTAAAAGTAGCACCTCCATTATTTGTGGTATCACTAAACTGTAATTTCAAAGTCACATTACGAGCAAAAAGTCTTATAGCAAGTAGCGCTTCAGTAATGTCCATGGAACAAGAAGGTACAAAGCTCATGCCTCTTTCTAAAACTTTAAGTTCATTTTCAGTCAAAATGACTCAGGAAATATTCCATACCAAAGTCATTTTGTCCATACTTTCTACCTGACTACCTCTTGTTGTTGCTGTGCATGTTCTTTCCTTTTGACACTTCTCTGTTTGTCTTGGTCCATCGACCTTTTCCTTCCTCCCTTTATAGGGAGAGGAAAAATTGGAAAAAAATTATGAGTGTCTTGCTCTCCTGTTTGTCCACTTTCTAATTGAATTTTGCGTCTGACAGCTGTACTGGTGGCTAACACAACACCACTAGTATTAGACAAATTCTCAGACACATTTTCTGCTGGTGTAAAATAAATGGACGTAGCTAAATTGGGGGAAGTAACATTCAGTGCCCCCCCCAACCTGCTTTGTTCCAACGACAGAGTCTTGAGCTACAGAAGCTCCTGCCTCTAAAGGTGATGACAGATTAACAACATGGCGATTTACATCATTTTCTACATGTAATGAAGCTTGAGCTACTTCCTCTCTAGCCGAATTATCTTCCATGGTTCTCATCTGTTGTCTAGCACCTCGTTCCCTTTCAAACTGTGATTTTCGTCCTGCATATTCATTGTTAACAGGATGTTGACCATTAGCATTAGGATTTAAAACTGCTTTAGGCCATACAAACACATGATTCTTTGCAAAATCTGCTTTATCACGAAGTAGCTTCTTTTTCTTCTGTTTTAACAAATTATCTTTATATCTTTCTACTTTCTCTATAACATCATTAATGAAGATGTCAACATTATCACTGCCTTGCAACTCATTCAGTCTATGCTGTTGTTTATAAATTGTGCTTCTTAAATCATCCTCAACAGGCAGAAAAAAGTCTAAAAGTAACTTCAAATAGTCATTACTTGCCTTAAGGTTTATTTGTTGTCATCTTGCTAGCAAATCTGGATACAAATTCCCATATGTTGGCATGTTAAGTATCCTAAGTCCTCTTGGTATCACTTTATGCTGCAAACTGGCTTCTAGATGAAAACGCTGGCATTGAAGCCGTTTTAAGCGATAAATGTTGTCTTCAAGTTCTTTCTTCACCATTTTTATTTTCCTAGCCTTTTATACCAAGTTTAAAAATTTAAAGGCATATAAGTGGTAGAGTGCTTGTTTTTATTTGTTTTAGGTACTATAGTAATGGAATTTTTTTTTTTTTTTTTTTCATTTTATACACTGCATTAATGTTTATGTGTATTTTATTTTCCATAAAATAGTCTCATGCAGTAATTTTATTGTATTATTTGTTTTTTCAATTGTTTATATATTTAATACATAGAGCTTGACTTATTAAATTGTTTAAATATGTTAATATGCCTTTAAATTTTTAAACTTGGTATAAAAGGCTAGTTTACCCAAGATGCAGTACGTCTGAAGAAGCAGAATTTGTAATCTGTGAAAGCGCTAACGTTTCTTGAATAAATGCCTGTGGTTTTATTAGCAGAAGTGCTTTATTTTTTGGAGAATCTTGAAGTGCTTTATGTCTGGTGAATTTTGAAGTGAACTTAAAAGACTTAACTATTCCTTGAGCTGTTTCTGCTTTGCTGGGATTACTTGTTTCTCTAATTTTACTTCGGCCTTGGGTTTGTTTGTTCACTTTTGTGTTTGGGACATGGAAGAAACAGCTCCACAAATAACTGAATTTTTACCAGTGGCATCTAAGTTTAATCGCCTCAAAGGAGTTCTTACAGAAAATGAAAATCCGCTCCTGGGTGTAGATGATGACAGTTTTTTCCAGAAGAAGTCACTAACTTTGAAGTGCAAAGGAAAATAAAAATGGTGAAGAAAGAACTTGAAGACAACATTTATTGCTTAAAACGGCTTCAATGCCAGCGTTTTCATCTAGAAGCCAGTTTGCAGCATAAAGAGATACCAAGAGGACTTGGGATACTTAACATGCCAACATATGGGAATTTGTATCCAGATTTGCTAGCAAGATGGCAACGAATAAACCTTAAGGCAAGTAATGACTATTTGAAGTTACTTTTAGACTTTTTTCTGCCTGTTGAGGATGATTTAAGAAGCACAATTTATAAACAACAGCATAGACTGAATGAGTTGCAAGGCAGTGATAATGTTGACATCTTCATTCATGATGTTATAGAGAAAGTAGAAAGATATAAAGATAATTTGTTAAAACAGAAGAAAAAGAAGCTACTTCGTGGTAAAGCAGATTTTGCAAAGAATCATGTGTTTGTATGGCCTAAAGCAGTTTTAAATCCTAATGCTAATGGTCAACATCCTGTTAACAATGAATATGCAGGACGAAAATCACAGTTTGAAAGGGAACGAGGTGCTAGACAACAGATGAGAACCATGGAAGATAATTCGGCTAGAGAGGAAGTAGCTCAAGCTTCATTACATGTAGAAAATGATGTAAATCGCCATGTTGTTAATCTGTCATCACCTTTAGAGGCAGGAGCTTCTGTAGCTCAAGACTCTGTCGTTGGAACAAAGCAGGTTGGGGGGGGCACTGAATGTTACTTCCCCCAATTTAGCTACGTCCATTTATTTTACACCAGCAGAAAATGTGTCTGAGAATTGTCTAATACTAGTGGTGTTGTGTTAGCCACCAGTACAGCTGTCAGATGCAAAATTCAATTAGCAAGTGGACAAACAGGAGAGCAAGACACTCATAATTTTTTTCCAATTTTTCCTCTCCCTATGGAGGGAGGAAGGAAAAGGTCGATGGACCAAGACGAACAGAGAAGTGTCAAAAGGAAAGAACATGCACAGCAGCAACAAGAGGTAGTCAGGAAGAAAGTATGGACAAAATGACTTTGGTATGGAATATTTCCCGAGTCATTTTGACTGAAAATGAACTTAAAGTTTTAGAAAGAGGCATGAGCTTTGTACCTTCTTGTTCCATGGACATTACTGAAGCGCTACTTGCTATAAGACTTTTTGCTCGTAATGTGACTTTGAAATTACAGTTTAGTGATACCACAAATAATGGAGGTGCTACTTTTAAGAAGAAAAGCTGCTATAATCCCCATTTGCCATCGATTATAGAAGTTTTTGTAAAAGCTGTAGAGAATGATCTATATGATGGTTACAATAATTTTAATATGTGTTTGCAAGATAATTTAAATGCAGAAGAAAAAATAGCCTTATCCAATTTGAAGAAAAATGCTGATATTATTGTTTGCCCTGCTGATAAAGGGGGTCCAGTGGTAGTCATGGACAGGCAATACTATATAGAATCATTAAAACACATGTTAGATTCAGATAGTTATGAATCAATTTGTCAGCAGGACATTTCTGTATTGATACAGCGTGTGTATTCCATGCTACAAGATTGTTTTATGTCGGGGCTCTTTAGCTCAGACATGTACAAATTCTTTTTGGTAGAGTTTCCTGTTATACCTAGCTTTAATGGGCTCCCAAAGGTCCATAAAGACATGTTGGAAATCCTAAAATTAGACCCATTGTGGCAGGATCAGGATGGCTCACTGAGCCCATTTCAGTGTTTTTGGATGCAGAATTAAAACAAGTGCTACGACATTATAAGTATGTACTTAAAGACACTGCTCAATTTTTGCAGGACACGTATGAATTTGTTGAAACTTGCACCAATAAACAAGGCATTATTTTAGCAACCATGGATGTAGTATCCCTCTTCACTTGCATCCCTAATGATAAGGGTCTTGAAATGGTCAAAAAGGTCCTGATGGACTTTCTGCCCCTGACTAAAGTAGATTTAATAATTTTGCTGTTAGAAACAGTATTAGAAAATAATGTTTTTCTGTTCATGGACAAATACTTTAGGCAAGTATGCGGTGTGGCAATGGGCACCAGCTGCGCCAATTCGTATGCAAACTTGGTGATGGTGGCGTGGGAGAGAGAAGTGATTTTATCTAATCCACAGGTCGTCTTCTTCAGACGCTTTGTGGATGACCTGTTCCTTTTCTGGGAAGGGTCTAGTTCTAGTTTAGAATCCTTTGTCCGATATGTTAATGAACTGGACGGGTTTTTAAGGTTTACTATGGAGTATTCACTGACTAGTGTCAATTTTTTGGATGTCAATATTTTTAGAACTAAAGATGGTTTTTCCACTCAAATCTATCGAAAACCTTGCTATAGAACTTCATACCTCCATAGAGAGAGTATGCATGCACCGTTTGTATTTGACAACATAATAAAAGGACAAGCACTAAGAACTTCAAGATTATGTTGTGATGAAAATAGGTTAGCAACTGAGTTGACGTTCCTTAAACAAGCCTTAGGAAGGAGGGGGTATAGAACTAATGAGTTAAATAGTGTAGATTCTATAGTGTGTACCTGTAGAAGAACAAAAGGTAAGCCTTATTTTTCTAGAAAGGAAACCAGAGATGAGAATAGACCCATAGTGGACCGTAAACTCCCTATAGTATTGCCATACAGTAAGAATATTCCTACAATACAAAAAATAATACAGGACAACTGGAATATATTGCTAATAGATGATAGAATAAAAATGTTAATAGGTGACTGTCCTTTGTATTCTTTTAGTAATAAAAGGACTTTAAAACAACAACTTTGTTTCCCTAGACTCACAGGTAAAGCCTCCCAAGAAGTTATGAATTATGGCACAACTAAGTGTAATCAATGTGGCCAATGTGGCTTCATTGATGAATCCAGGTTTTTTAGGCATCCTGATACAGGAAAACTTTGGGAAGTTTTTTGCAAATCAACATGCATGACCAAGAATGTGGTCTATGTTGCGTACTGTAAGTTATGTTTTCATTTTTATGTTGGAAAGACAAACAGGACTTTAAGGGAACGCATCAGGGATCATATGTACTGTTATTCAAGGGGCGATGGCAGCAGTGCCATAGCTAGGCATATAATACAGCATGGTTCTGAACATACTTTCTTGTTTCAAGTTTTGCATGTTCAAGAAGAGAGTATGAGGGGAGGAGATAAGGTAAACCTTACTGAAGTAGCTGAGATGAAGTGGATTATGCGCTTGGCAGCACATAGAGGCAGAGGGCTGAATGAATCCGTTCCTCTAAAACCTGCACTCAAAGCGAGATCTATTAGATAACCATTTGTTTTAAAAGTGGTAGAGTGCTTGTTTTTATTAGTTTTAGGTACTATAGTAATGGATTTTTTTTTTTCATTTTATACACTGCATTAATGTTTATGTGTACTTTATTTTCCATAAAATAGTCTCATGCAGTAATGTTATTGTATTATTTGTTTTTTCAATTGTTTATATATATGTAATACATAGAGCTTGACTTATTAAATTGTTTAAATATGTTAATATGCCTTTAAATTTTTAAACTTGGTATAAAAGGCTAGTTTACCCAAGATGCAGTACGTCTGAAGAAGCAAAATTTGTAATCTGTGAAAGCGCTAACGTTTCTTGAATAAATGCCTGTGGTTTTATTAGCAGAAGTGCTTTATTTTTTGGAGAATCTTGAAGTGCTTTATGTCTGGTGAATTTTGAAGTGAACTTAAAAGACTTAACTATTCCTTGAGCTGTTTCTGCTTTGCTGGGATTACTTGTTTCTCTCTCTCTCTCTCTCTCTCTCTCGTGTGTGTGTGTGTGTGTGTGTGTGTGTGTGTGTGTGTATAAAATATGGTTTGCCTTCATTATCCAGAATTGCATGCCCTTGAATAATTGTATGGTCGTTGTACTTCCATGAAAAGTCAGAATGCTGAATTCCAGAATACCTGACATAAACACTGAACCTCGAAATTCCCTACCTCTCTGGACCTAGGAACAAACATTAACATGGGTCCAGAAGAGGGCAAGATTGGTCAGTCGGGAATGAGAGTCAGACATTTGGTTGAAACATTAAGTGGTTGACATCTGTTTAATCGATCACATTTGGTTGACAAATGCAGATGGTAAAGTGCACTAGATCAATGGTGCTATTGGAGGAATATTTCCTTTCCCAGTGGATTGTGTGATCTCAGATTATAATTAGCGTGGAGTATGGGGGTTGCAGGGGCTTGTCCTCCTGAAATAATGATGTTAGTTGGATTTTTTGCATTTGAAATTTGCATGTGCTGAAGTTCTTTCTCCAGTGAAAACTGGAATACAGGAGGTTAACTTCAGAAAAATAGCTGAAATTAAATTAATTTATAGGTTAGCCCAGAGACATAAAGTCTGGGCTGAGAAGCTTTCTGTATTGTCTTTTTGGTGAAATAATTACTAGCCTTGAAATGTGGAAGAATGTAATTATTTTATGACTTCCAGCATCTGCCAAAGGTCTGAGGTCTATGTATTTTCACAGGTAGATGCTAAATACTGCCAGATTCCAACTGTGCAGGTTTCACCTGGGATAGAGTCAGATGACAAGAAATTATGTAATTCTGCAAGCTATCCGAGCAGTAATATTTGAGATATTAATTTCAGAAGTCTCTTAGAGAGACAGGGCATTCTGTATTCTGTCTTGGACCTGACAAGAACCATTCACTACAACATCTGCCTTGCTCTGTAAGCAAGTTTCTAGGGTATAGTAACTCTCTTAAATACAGTCAGGAATATGGTGAAGCTTAGTTTATATATTTTTCTTTATTTATTTGAGACTGTCTGCAATGCTGTTTTGAATATTTCCTGTGGTTTTGAACTCTGATGTCACTGTGAATATATACTGAGTATTTTCTTGTTCGTTCATTATTTATTATTAAATATATTTAAACCTTTCATTGTGTCTGATCTGAGTAGACATATTTAAGTTTTGAGAGTACTTGCATATTTATTTGGTGACACTGTGTGGGCACTCCTAATAGCCTTGCTCTTGGTCAAAATACTACTTGTATTAATATTAATATTACGCAGTAAGATTGGACACCCTTTGTTAAGGGCCTTAAAGTAACTGATAAGGAGTTGGCTGGTGGTAGTGGTAACTTCCTCATAGTCTACGCAAAAGGAGGCATAGCTAGTAAACCTGTGCCGGCCTTTCCCAGGTGTGAGTGTGTGTAAATTAAACTTCAAAGAGTGTGCGTGTCAGCTACTTCGGCAGGGAAATGAAGCACTAGTTGGACAGAGAGGGTGCTGGATGTCTTGGTTTGGCCATTCAGCTGAGATCTCCACTCTATAGCTGTGCCATTGAGGAGTCTTACTGGGGATCTGGATAAAGAGGGAGAAACCAGCCCCAGACAGACTGTGGTCTCTGTGTGCTCTTAAGGGAAATAGCACTTGATGCAGACAGCTGCGTCTGGAAATACTGTGTGTCTACCAGTTATCCTCCCAGTGTACATCCCCCACTGGTGCCAGTGGTGAGGATTGAGGCTCCTTTATTACTGGTCCAGTGGTGGGTCATCACATAACTCTAGCCATGTTATCACAATTGAGGGTACATCAGAAAGAGTAGTCTCCGACTTAACTTATAAGTTTCTACTGGTAAGAGAGAGCGAGA
The DNA here is from genome assembly GCF_019279795.1 of Protopterus annectens. NCBI lineage: Eukaryota > Metazoa > Chordata > Ceratodontiformes > Protopteridae > Protopterus > Protopterus annectens. The sequence continues at coordinate 1,264,971,010 of NC_056728.1, forward strand.
GAGAGAATTTTTTCTACCAATTTGTCGCTAGGGGACCAAAACTGAACTATTCACATTTTGCAAGAAGAAATGAATGGTTGGACTGAATCATGTCATAGACTGAATTAGGCCAGTCATTGAATATAATGCTCCCTTTGGCATGTATATGTCCAGATACATGCAACAACTGAAATGCACATAGAGATAGTCAAGGATACAAGACCTAAACAACATATCTTACATGGACAGACTCAAAGCCCTGTCACTATACTCGGTATCCTAAAGACTGCTAAGAGGTGACCTGTGTTTGGAATACAAGGCATGCTCTGATCCATTACTGATGGAGTTACTGCACATCAGCAAGTCAAACTGCATCAGAAATACTCTGTCTAGGAATCTAATCCTCTTCTGCATCATAAACAGAATGGTTTGAAGGAACAGGTATATTTTACAGAGGATAGTGCTACTCCAAAACAGACTTCCCTTCCATGTAAAACAAAGTTCATCTGTGCATCTTGAGTCTATGGATGGGAAACAGAAAATTTACCTCAGGACTGCCTCCTGTATGACTAATGGATAGAAGTAGTTCTTAAATGTTTTATTCCATGAATGGGTCCCCTCAAATTATCTGTGGTATGATCCCAGTTATTCTCACGGGGTATTATATAATTATTGACCATGGAATGTTAAGGCAGTCTATACCAAAATGGTATAGGCTAATCCAAGGACAAAAAGGGAAATTGGCTAGGCTTAAACTGGCCCACAAAGTATTAGTCAAAATTAGTTTTTTATGTACTAGGAACTATCATTCTGCACTTTGTAAAATATTTTGCATGTCTTATACATGAAAAACTCTATAAGGGTATTTTGTATCAATTGATGTATGCATAACTTAAAATGCACAGTTTATAGTAAGTAAATATATAAAGATAACACAATTAATACCAACATGACATAATGAACTTATACTGTGTCAAAAATACATCACATACATCAAAGATATATATTAGATATACAGACTTGCTGTCAAATATTGATTTTTCTACAATAATATTATTTATTTCTGAACTTTGTTTAAAGTAAACATAATGAGATGTATAACAAGACAAATGTGTTTTATATGAAAATGTTTTTATGACAAGTTCATTTCTAAGGTTGTTAATATATAATACACATATATATATACATATTTATATATATGTATTATTTTATACAAAAAAAGATGGTTTTACGATCATGATGTTCAATTCATGACATCACTTCCTTTTATGTAATATAAAAGAAGAGTTTGGGAAGTCTCTTCTTTTTCTGAAGAAGTTCACGGCATTAAATTGTGAAAGAAAGCGCTAAAAATACTGTCTCTTGGTGGTCACTGAAAGTCTCATTCTTCGTTTGTTTTTTAGCTTCAGAAAATAGCAGCTTCATAACTTTATAAAAGCAATATTTAAAATCTGTACCTATTTTTAGGCCTTTGTCCACCCATTATTTTAGGCTCTGTCCACCTGAGAGATTGAGAGGTATGACTGTAGCTACTTTTCATTTAGGGAGATCCCTCATAGCTACTTTTCATTTAGGGAGATCCCTCATATAAGTGTACAAATGCTTCTAAAAAAACTTGATAAAAAGCCTCTTTATTCTAGCATCCCTGTACCCTGACTTTCTAAAGATAGCAAGTCCTATACTTTGAAAATTGTTAGAATATTTGCTTAATATTTTGCTCACATCAGCTATAGCTTCAATTACTTCAAATCTGCTTGCAAATTCCTCTCTCCAAAATTAAGAACCCTGCCTTACCTTCATCATCATAAAAGTTTTAGATTTCATATCCTTCATTAACAGGATTTTGTGTTAGCATGTATTTTCTGAAGGATATGAAGTCTGAAACTCAAATGTATATTATTACCAATTGACTTCAGTCTTCAATGATTTGTCAGAAAACCACAATTTTTATGAGGAACAAACAAAAATATGAGGCAAAAATCTGGACATATTGCAAAAATCTGGATGGTTGAGATGTACATTAATCATTTTGAAATGGAAGATTGTATAGATTACAAGCATTACCTTGTTGATTATTGTGATGGCCCTGTGATGTTAGCCATAATGGGAGGGTCTCCTTTAGAAGAGTCATAAGTATGGGGGTTGCAGTCCCCATTAGTAAGGTCAGCATGCGGCTGTGAACCACCATGCTCCATGATTGTGTCAGGGCCTGGCAAGAGTCATCATAATATGGCTTACATAGTTTTTTTTCTTTAAGGTTCCAACTCCATACTGACATGCTGGGTGACATCATCCAGGATGGCATACAATGGTGCCACAAGGAACACCCCTACCTATACTGTAGAGCATTCATCCTTTGCTTAGACACCTGATGCAGTACTGCCTAGTTATTATGGCATAGACATCACCATCACTAAGGCTCATGAAACAGCCATGTCCTAACATGTCCCATTGTCCCTGGAAAGAGGAGACCAAGCCTTTACCTCCTCATTCCTCTTCCCCATGGCAGCTGCTTTTGGTACTAAAGATTTAACCAAACTCGGCTCACTTATGCTCTAGTTAGGGCTTTGCTCCCATATGCTAGCAGAGCTGTCTTCTAGACTTAGTATTATCAGAGAGGCTTGGCCAGTCAGATGTCTTAGAGTCTATAAAACTTTGAAGTCTATGGCAAATGATGTAAGATTTGGTGAAACAGGAGCACTGAATTCCAAGACTGAGTTTTTTAAGACTTCCGAAAATTATTTGTGGTAGGAGGACAGTACTACTTGTTGGCGCCAAATGAAGTTGGTCATTACTGTGTTTCTAGCAATTATAATAGCTTTACTTACATTGAATTATTCTGATGAAATTCCGTATTACTAGATTGCTTTACCAGACAACCTGTGCATTATCTCTGCCTAAGTTGACATTTCAGTTGTACTGTAACCCTTGGATGTCTATGTACTTTAAGAAATACATTTTCTGCAACAGAAATTACTACAGAGTAGCGGAAGCAGTTTCTGCGTTTGGGTCTTTGGTTCCCTCCTAAATAATCAATTGCTTTCAGATAAAATATTAGTGGCTTTTCATGCTTTCCAGGAAAGATTGTGTTAGGATATATTGAGGTGGATGGGTTAGGGATTTCAACCATTTAAATAGCCATTTGGTCACTTGTTATTTGGTTATGCTGACATCCCTGTACAGTGATGATGGATATTTGTAATTTATAAATCAATCAAGGGATCATAGCCACCCTTAGGCACACGCACACACACACATACCTTCTGCATCTGTGTGCACACATGCAACATACCTTTGAGAATATGTACTACATAATCTGGTTCTATAGCTACCATACTATCTATCTATATGTCTATATATATATATATATATATATATATATATATATATATATATATATATATGTAGACATATATATGTAGACATACAAAAGTACTTCACTATCTCAAAATAATGAAATCTCGAATTTCAGTATCTCGAGATGAAAATGCTGAAAGTGCAGTTGAGCAAAACTGCACTTGATAAAATTCAAAGTGTCGAATTTGCGGTTGTGGTGGCGCAGTACGTGGGACTTGCTGTGTTTGTAAGGTGCGGTGTGCTGTGGGATATGGTTTGCCTGCCATTGTGTGGATATATGTGGAGATTTAGTTAAGTGCTGTTTTTTTTAAGGGTTTTGGGTAGGAATTTGAGTGTATTTGAGTTTGTTGGGAAGTTTTAGGTGTAGGTTAGAGTAGGTAAGTAAGAGTGTGAGTGTGTAAGTGTTGAGAGTGGTGGTGTTTTTATGTACATACTTACATACATACATACAAATGTTTTAAGTATGGGCATTAATGCCCTTCTAGCTTGCCAATATACCAAAACACTTGTTCCCATAACAAGTGTCCAGGCTGTTCTTAAAAATATCTAAACTAGTACTTGTTTTAATGTAATTTGGTAGTCTGTTCCAAGCATAAGCTACTCTGTCAGAGAACCAGTTAGTACACTTCTCATTCCTACAGACTCTTCTACATAGGTTGTCTGGTGTTTCTCTAGTACTTTTTGATAACCCCAAACATTCCCAGATGTAGTTGTCCCTAAATACCCTATATACCTGAATAAGATCTCTTAAATATCTATAAGAGACACTGTAAAAGTTCAGATATTTTAGTATTTCATAATAACTTAGATTTTCACATCCATGGATGCCCTTGGTATATTTCTGCTGTACTCTTTCCAGTTTATTCATACTTGTTTTCTTATAGGGTTTCCATATTGTTATTCCATACTCATGTTTGGGTCTAATGTAACTAACAAACAATGACTTCATTATGTTTGATTTCCTAAACTTTATAAATCCTTTTATACAACCTATAGTTCTATAACTATCATTAGCCAGTTGGTTGATATAGGTTTATAGGTTCAAAGGTAGGTACTATGCTATTGGTCCTAGGGCCTATATAAGCCCAGCCAAACGGTACCCTGGCTTTTGCCACCCAAGAAAATTATTTTCCTGTGCCCCTGTCAAGCAGAGCCACAGAAGTGATCCCCGGGGCGAATTTCCTATCTCCCATCCAATCATCAAGATCTTTCTTGAAGAGTGCTAATGAGGAGCTTTGTTTGATATAGATAGGTAGTTTGTTCCAGAGTATGGGAAGTCACTGAGACGAGAATCTATCCCTCCAGCATGTTCTGTTTATTGTGGTGACAAGGTTTAGGTCCCTAGAGCATGTTGCTTGGAGGGATTGGGATTTCTTTACATGGAGCATGTCCAACACCTCTGAGTTTGACATAGCTTTATATGTTAGGCAGAGATCGCCTCTGAGTAGGCGATATGCGACAGAGTAAAGCTGGAGTTTTTTGAGACGGTCTGCATAGGGCATCTGTTTGAGGCCAGTAATCCTCTTTGTGAGGTATTTCTGTGGCCTTTCCAGTTGTTGTAGATGTCATGTGAGGTACATACCAAAAGGGGCATTGTACTCTATAATGGGTCTAATGAGTGATGAGTAGAGGGGAACAATGACCTCTTTTTTTTCCTGGATGAGAAACCTTTTGTGATGACCTCTTTCTTCCTGGATGAGAAACCTTTTGTGATGAGGTGTGCCACATAGAATGATTTCCTGACTACTGTGGTGATGTGATTATCAAAGGAGAGACTACTGTCCACTTATGTCCCAAGGTCTCTTATCACACTTTCTGTGTTAAGTAGACTACCGCCTAAGTGGCAGTTCATGGGCACAGAGTTTTTACCAAAAGGGGTGACAATGCACTTTGTGGCATTGAGCTTGAGGCCATGGCTTTGACACCAGGCATCTGTCTCAGTGAGGCCCTTTTGTAGGATGTCCACATCGTTAGGAGATTTGATTATGGCTCCTAGTTTGCAGTCATCTGTGAACTTTGTTAGCCAAAGACCTTCTGTGTTAGTGTGTACTTCAGAGAAGTAGATACCAAACAGGAGAGGACCTAGGACTGAACCCTGTGGTACTCCACTTGTCACTGGTATGAAGTTGGATTTGGAGTCTGCTACTTTCACAGTGTGGGTTCGGTTAGTGAGCCAGTTGGCAACCCGTCTTGTGACATAGGGATTTATACTTAGTTTAGTGAGTTTGTCTATAATTCCAGAGAGAGGGATGGTGTCGAAAGCCTTGGTGAGATCTAGATAGGCTGTGTGTACCACCTTACCCTCATCTACAGCTTTCGTGACTGCTTCAAAGAAGTCTATCAGGTTTAGAAGACATGATCTGCCTTTTACAAACCCAAACTGGGTAGGGTCCAGAGTTTGGAGATTACCAATGTCATTGTTTATAAGTTCCATGATGATATGCTCCATAGCCTTGCAGACCAAGCTCATCAGGCTAATGGGGCAGTAGTTCCTGGGGTCCGTGGTGGCTCCCCCTTTGTGGAGTGGGATAACCGTTGCTGTGTGCCATACAGTGGGCACAAAGCCTGAGGTGAGGCTATGATTGAACATGGTACTTAGGTGGAGTGCCAGTTCATTCTGTAGTTAATGTAGAACGCAGCCTGGGATGTTGTCAGGTCCCATGGATGCTGTGTTCTTGGCTTCGGAGAGTGTGTTTTTTACCTGTGCAGCCATGATTACAGGTACTTTGCATTCTTCCAGTATAGAGATGGGCCCTTTAGGGGATGATAGAGGGGTAAAGTTAGCACTGAACCTATCTGCCAGGATGTTGGCAATATCAGTTGTTTCTGTATATTTAATGCCATTGTGCTGTAACTCAGAGCAGATCTGAGTGTTGCCACTGAGATTCTTGACATAGCTATAGAATGCTTTGTGGTTGTCTTTAGAATCAGTGGCGATTTTGTTTTCATAACTAGCTTTGGAGGATTTTATGAGGGATCAGCTTCTTACTGCGGATGACCACGGAGTTCCTCCAATCATGGGATTTTACTCTTCTTTTGCAGCAGTTTCTTTCTTCTGTTGTAGAGTTTGTTTATAGCAGGGGGCCACCAGATTGGCTTCCTTTTTTTGGAGGGTAGCATCTTGGTTCTGTTAGGGATTGCACAATCCATGCACTTGTGCAAGTGCTTATAAAGTGCAATTGTATAGGATTCAGCAGTCGTATCTCTACTGTCCATCAGCATGGGTGTCGTGAAGTTTGCCACTTCTGTCTTAAGAAGCGTGAAATTGGCTTTGGAGAAATTTTTTACGGTGGTTTCCCTAATGGTGGGTGGGGACGGGATGTAGATGTCTAGGGTGATTTGCTTGTGGTCGGATCTGACCAATGAGGAATTGACCTCTGGTGTGGAACACTGGTTGCCCATGTTGGTAATGACCAGGTCTAGGATATTGCTGCCCCTGGTGGGGGTGTGGATAAGATGATCCAAGGCATTAGAATTTATGAATTCCAGAAAATGTTGAGCACAAGAGTTGGTACATGAGTAGTTTTCCCAGTTAATGGTGGGGTAGTTGAAATCATCCATTATTAGGGTGTTAGGTTGTACCCTAATATTTTCCAGTGTATCAAGAAATTAGGAGTGGGAATCCTGGGGCATGGTGGGGGATCTGTAGCAAGCTACAATTTGCATTGCGGTCTTGCCCAGAGTTAGTTGCACTTGGATAATCTCAGATGCATTATGCTGAGCAACTAGCCTGGAGGTGTGGGTATCCTTAATGAATATTGACACGCCTCCACCTTTAGTGCTTCGGTCCAAGTTAGGTGGCCGAAAGGTGTGGTATGAATTATAGCCTGGTAATGCAGGAGCCTTGAACCAGGTCTCTTTCACTGCACAAATGTCGATGTTCTCCATTTTAAGGAGTGCCTCGAGTGAGTGCATTTTGAAGTTTAGACTTCTAGCATTGAGCAGCATTACCCTCAGATTTTGCTTGCTTGTACCTGTTATGGTAGTGAATTTGTCATTTGAATCTTGCCTAAAAAAGGCACTATAGGGGTTGTAATAGCCTTAGCCAGTATCCGGAATCCCAAGGGCGACAGGTGCAGGCCATCTCTGGCAAAGCATTTTGGTTTGTCGATCATGTCATCCCAGGCAGACAGATACTGGATCTCCTTAGAATGACACCAGAAGCTTACCAATTGTTGAAGTCAATCCTTTTCTCCTTGTACTGTGGTATCATTCTGGGTGATGGCAGGATGCTACTCAGGGCTAGGGTCATACCTGCCTGGGCTACAAGATCAGAACGCTCCTCCATGTCTCTTTTCATGTAGTCCAGGGAGGTACGTCTCAGGTCATTCACACCAACATGGACAATGACAGGCATATTTGAACTTGCTGTGGAGTGACCTGAGTGCATGTGTTATGTGGCAGATCCTGGCACCTGACAGGCAGCTGGACAGTGACTTTCTCCTTGTTTAGCCTGGTGAATGGAACATCAGTGTGCCTGACTATAGAGTCACCTATGACTAGAGTGTTAGGTACGTTGTTATGCCTTATGGGCTGTGGTTGAGTGGCACACTGAGTTTGTAGGCTATGTGTCATTTGGGTTGTGTTGGGGGGTGGAGGTTGCTTACATTTCTGCTTTGGAGGTCCCTGTTGCTTGGGTAGATTTTTTTTGAGAGCCTCAATGAATGTAGGTGTGTGTTTTGTGTTTCTATGTGTGTGTTTTGGTGGTGTTTTGGTGGTGTAGGTTTTGAGGGACCATGTGATGAGTGTGGTGGGGTGCAAGTGTTTACCTTCTCCTCCTGACTGTCTAGTCCAGTCTTGGGTGAAGAGAGCTTTGCTTCCAGTTTGGTTATATAAGTGCATATGATTAGAAAAAATCATAGCTGAGTCTACCCATATACCCAGGTCCTTAAATGAATCTACAGTTTCAATCACTGTGTGCTGTATTAAATATTCACCTTTCAGTTTGTCTCCCAAATCTCACATGCTTAGTTTTTGATGTATTTATCAACGTGTTATTCTCCTGTGCCCAAATGGTCCATTTAGTCAAATTATTTTGCAGACATGCCTTATCTGTAAACACTGTAATCAGTTTACCCAATTTCAGGTCTTCAGCATATAGACTGTAGAACACCTCGGATGAAAAAGTAAGGTCTGAAAGATACATTCTATATAAGTAAGGGCCTAGGACAATGCCCTGTGGGACACCTTGGCTGTAACCAAGGATTTCACCTGTCCAGTTGGTGTGTGATACTTGCCATGTCCTATTTGTAAGCCATGCAGCTATCCATCTTATCAAGAGTACATCACTACCTAGTTGTACTAATTTATTGATCAGTGTTTTGTGTATGACCCTGTCAAATGCTGAAGTTAAATCTGTAAATCACATCACAGCACAATTTTTCATTCATAGCTGTTATATTGTTATAGAACATCATGTTACAGGTGGTAATAGATCTATTTTCAACATATGCATCCTGATATATGGTTTCAAGTCCCAACCTATCCTGTTCTGACAATAACTTATCCAGTATTACCTTCTCCATTATTTTTCCACAACATGAAAGTAGACTTAAGGGTCTATATGATTATGGGTTTGTCCTACTCCCCTTTCCCTTAAAGACAGTTTTAATAAGTGCATGTCTCCAATCTTGAGGAATCTCCCCATATTTATATGATCTAGTGAATAATAGATGTAACGGCAGTGAAAGTTCTTGCTGAAGTGTTCTCAAGTCATTGTTACTTATTCTCCTCCCTGCACTTTGTTTGGATCCAGATTGCACAGTTCTTTTTCAATATAATCTAATTTGATTCCAGTATCTGGGGTTACCTGGGTATCACTAGGACAACTTACCACCCCTTTTGTGGAGCCAAACTGTTTTGCATTAGATTTTGTAAATATATCTATAATCTGTTGTATGTGGTGTGTGTTTGTGCAAGGGGAATATAGAGTATGTAGTGGTGGGTTTAGTGTCTTTGTCTTTTTAGTGTAAACTCGGAGTTAGTATATATAAGTAGCGGGGGTGTGGGGGGTGCAGGGGCGCTTGCCCCCCCGCTTATATGTAGGGTAGGTGTGTGTATTTGTGTTGTTGTGCTTGTGTGTGTTTTGTTGGTTTGTTGTAGTGTGGGGAGGAAGGTGTATGTATGTTTCTTTGTGTGGTGGAGGGTGTATTTAAAATTCACGATTCTGAATTTCGCGCTTTTGGGGTTTCGATATTGTGAATGTTTGGCTTTATAATCTCGAGATACTGAAATTTGAGATTTCAGTATTTCGAGATTATGAATCCACACATACATACACACACACACACACACACACACACACACACACACACATATATATATGTGTGTGTGTGTGTGTGTGTGTGTGTGTGTGTGTGTGCAAAGACTGACAATATAGTTAGAACAAGTCGACAAAAGGCAAATATGCCTCATGTTTTCTAGAGACATAGATGGAAGGTAGAGGTGGTTGGTAGTGACATAACAATTAGAATGTAGAGAATAACAACAATCATCCTAGATATTCACTCAGGAATCATGACTAGGGCCTACTGGGTTCAGTGTGCCCCAGAAATAGGCTTGATCTAAGGTGTACCAGGGATCAGAAAGTCAGTTATGGAATGACATAGCTTGTTGCATTAGCATGACAGATAGCAATGGGCATGAAGTAGTGGTCTGTAGGAGTCAGGTCATGAACATGAGGGAGAAGGCTTCTCATTCAGCACGGGACATTCTGTACGCAATGCCAACAGTAGTGTGCCACCCCTGCCCCCGACAGCCCACACAGATCTGGGGCTTCTTGTATCCTTTGCTGGGCATGTAGAGAGCTGTATAATATCAGGTAATGGTAGGTAACATATAAATCATACTCCTGGCTGGGCCATGTCTATAGTTGTTAATTGGGCTTACTTGACATAACATTCAGAAACTCACATTAAAATAGAGGAGGGACTGTTTGTATTTAAATAATAACACCTCTGTAAAGAGGAAATTAACTGCAACACAATCACTGTGCACTTTCTTCATTTCATTAGAAGGGTTTGGAAGTAAATGTTACTGCTAAACATATTGCTTGGGGGAAGGGACATGTTTGACCTTTCCTTATGAGTGTCTAAGAGTTTCATATCCCTCAGTAGCCATAGCATGGATGAATAATTTTCCATACTTGATGTCTACAGTCATTGTCAAATTAGTGATTGACTATAAGAGTGTCTGATACTAGTATGTAAGGTATAAGCCTGAAGCTGCTGAAGTTTAGAAAGCCGTACCCTTTTTTGCCTGCCGCTTTCCACTTAGGCTCATGGCCCTCTACATAAGCTCAGTGCCAGTCAGCAGCACTAAATTAGGGGTGGGGTTAGAGTTGTGTCTCTTAGCAACAAAGTACCAAAAGGAGCTGCAGAAAAGAGCTCTCTTGAGTCACAGTAGTTT
>NC_056728.1:1264986752-1264999252 GCF_019279795.1 Protopterus annectens
CAGTTGTCTGTTTCTATGAGGCCCTTTTGTAGGATGTTTGTGTTGGCTGGAGAGTCGATTATGGCACCCAGTTTGCAGTCATCTGCGAACTTGATAAGCCACAGTCCTTCCATGTTGGCCTGTACCTCCGAGAAATATATACCGAACAAGAGAGGTCCCAGGGCTGAGCCTATATATATATATATATATATATATATATATATATATATATACATGTATGTAAATAATGATGTAAGAAAAATGGTCACTGTTTAATGTACTGTTTGACTGTGGATATACTACTTGCATTACACTTATATTTTTGAAACACTATTTTTTGAGACAATTTTACAACTGCCTCATGTACACAGACAACCATCTCCTCCTACCACCAAACACTAATACATACGAAAGATGGAATTATACAGCCAAATTGGAGGCTAAGCTCTCTCATCCCAAGACTGGATCAGACAGTCAAGAGACGAAGGGAAATACTTGCATCACACCACCAATCTCACATAGACCCATCAAACCAGCACCGGCAAAAAACACACATAAATACACAAAAACATACACGGAGGCTCTAAATAAAAATCTGCAAAAGCAACAGAGACCTCCAAAGCAGACATCCAAGCAACCTCCACCCCCAAACCAAACCATGAAACACATATTCACAAAACCAGTGTGCCATGCAATCACAGCCCTTAAGGCAAAATAACATCCTCAACATACTAGTAATAGGTGACTCTGTAGTCAGGCACACTGACGTACCACTCACTAGGCTGAATAAGGAGAAGGTTACTGTTAGCTGCCTGTCGGGTGCCAGGATCCGCCACATAACACAAGCACTCGGGTCACTCCAGAACAAGTCCAAATATGACTGTCATTGTCCATGTTGGTGTGAATGACCTGAGTCATACCTCCCTGGACAACATGAAAAGAGACATGGAAGAGCTCTTTGATCACGTAGCCCTTGCCGGTATGACCCTGACCCTGAGTAGCATCCTGCCCTCATCAAGAATGATACCATGGTATAAAGAAAAAATTATCAATTTCAACAATTGGCTAAGTTTCTGGTGTCATTCAAAGGGGATCCAGCATCTGTCCGCCTGGGAGGACATGCTTGACAAGCCACGTTGCTTCACTAGAGACGGCTTGCACCTGTCACCCTTAGGCTTTCGAATACTGGCCAAGGCTCTTGCGACCCCCATAGTGCCTTTTTTAGGCAAGGCACAAAAGACAAACCCACCACCATAAATAGCACAAGTAACAAAAACTAAGGGTAATGCTACTCAATGCCAGAAGTCTGAACCTCAAAATGCACGCACTCGAGGCACTCCTCTGTATGGAGAAAATCGATATATGTGCAATAACAGAAACCTGGTTTAAGGCTCCAGAGAGCACCCCAGCACTACCAGGCTACAACTCATACCATACATTTTGGCCACAGAACCCGGACCGAAATTCAAAAGGCAGGGACTTATCCATATTCATCAAGGCTACCCGCACCTCCAGGTTAGTGGCACAGCACAATGCTTCAGAGATCATCCATGTGCAGCTAACAACGGGCAAAACTGCAATTCAAATTGTAGCTTGCTACAAATCACCCACCATGTCCCAGGACCCCCATTCCGTGTTTCTGGAAATGCTGGGAAACATAAAGGCCCTACCAAACACCCTGATATTGGGTGATTTCAATTTCCCAAACATTAACTGGGAGAACTACTCAAGTACTAACTCCTTTTCCCAACATTTCCTAGAATTTACAAACTCAAACACCCTGGTTCAACTGGTCAGCACTCCCACCAGAGGTGACAACATATTGGACCTGGTCATCACCAACATGGGTGACCAGTTTTCCACACCAGAGGTCAGCCCCTCGCTAGTTAGATCTGACCATAAACAAATCACTTTGGATATCCACATTCTGCCCCCACCCACGGACAAGGAAACCATTGTGAAAAACTTTTCAAAAGCAAACTTCACATTACTTAAGACTGAGGTGGAAAGTTTCAAAGCCCCCATGCTAAAGGATAACGCTGTCCAAACTGAAAATCCTTTACTAATGCATTCTACTGGCACCTACAAGAATGCATGGATCGTTCTATCCCAAGCAAAACAAGACTCACTCCTCCAAGAAAAGGAAACCAGTCTGGTGGACTCCTGCCATAAACAAACTATACAATAGAAGGAGGAAACTAGTACAGAAAAGAGTAAAATCCCAAGAAGGGAAGACATCCCTGATCAGTATCAGCAAGAAACTACGACCCCTCATAAAATCATCCAAGGCGAGCTTCGAAAGAAAAATTGCCAAGGACTCCAAAGATAACCACAAGGCATTCTTTAGCTATGTCAAGAATTCTAAGTGGCAATTCTCAGATCTGCTCGGAGTTAGTGCAGAATGGCACAAAATACACTGAACTGACTGATATCGCCAACATCCTGGCATACAGGTTCAGCAAACTTCACCCCCAAAAGGGCCCATAACCATACCAGAAGAATGTAGAGCCCCTGAAATCAAAGACACTCAAGTTAAAACAGCCCTCTCCAAAGCCAAAAACACAGCATCAGTGGGACCGAACGGTGTCCCAGGCTGCATGCTACACGAGCTCAAAGACGAAATAACCCCCCACCTAAACACACTGTCCAAACTCAGCCTCTCCACAGGCTACGTACCCATAGAGTGGCGCACAGCAATGGTTATTCTGCTCCACAAAGGTGGAGCCACAACAGACCCCGGGAACTATCACCCTATAAGCCTGACTAACTTGGTCTGCAAGGTTACGGAGTGCATCATCATGGAACTCATTGGGAATCTCCAAACACTGGACCCTACCCAGTTCAGCTTTGCTAAGGGCAGATCATGCCTCCTAAACCTGGTGGACTTCTTTGAGACAGTTACCAAGGCTATAGACAAGGGAAAGGTGGTACACACAGCCTACCTAGACCTTGCAAAGGCCTTCAACACCATTCCCCATTCTGGTATTATAGACAAGCTCACCAGCCTGAACATAAACCCCTACGTTCCAAGATGAGTTGCCAACTGGCTCATGGACAGAACCCACATGGTGAGAGTTGCAGGAGCTAGGTCCGACTCTAAACTGGTTACAAGTGGCGTTCCCCAGGGCTCAGTCCTAGGACCCCTGCTCTTCGGCATATACTTCTCAGAGGTACAGGCAAGCACAGGAGGACTATGGCTGACCAAGTTCGCAGACGACTGCAAACTAGGGGCTATAATTGACTCTCCGGCTGACACAGACATCCTCCAAAAGGGTCTCACTGAGACGGATACCTGGTGTCAAAATCATGGCCTCAAGTTAAATGCCAAAAAGTGCATAGTAATTCCCTTTTCTAAATACAAAGTACCCACAAACTGCCACATAGGTGGTAGTCCCCTAAATACAGAAAATGTAATAAGGGATCTGGGAACCCAAGTAGATAGTAATCTCTCCTTTGATAATCACATTGCCAAAGTTGTTAGAAAATCCTTCTATGTGGCCCACTTAATCACAAAAGGTATCGCATCCAGATCAAAAGAGGTCATTGTGCCCCTCTACTCATCACTCATCAGACCCATCATAGAGTACAATGCCCCATTTGGGATATACCATACAAGACACCTGCAACAGCTAGAAAGACCACAGACATACCTCACGAAGAGGATCACTGGCCTCAAACAGATGCCCTATGCAGCTCGACTGAAGAAACTCCAGCTGTACTTGGTTGCATACCGCCTACTCAGAGGTGATCTCTACCGGACATACAAGGCCATGTCCAACCCAGAATTGATGGACATGCTCCACCTAAAGAAAACCATATTCCTTCCAGCCACATGCTCTAGGGATCTAAACCTTACCACAACAATAAATAGGACGTGCTGGAGGAATAGATTCCTGTCCCAGAGACTTCCCATGCTTTGGAACAAGATTCCAGTCTACATTAGGCAGAGCTCCTCACTTACACTCTTCAAGAGAAACCTTGACGAGTGAATGGGAAACAGAAAGTTTACCCCGGGAATCACTTCAATGGCTCTGCTGGACAGAGGCACAGTGAACTAATCTAAGGGGGCAGCGAAAGCCAACACATTCTGGCTAGGCTTATAAATGCCTAGTCAGAATCTGTTGGCTTTCGCTGCCCCCTTAGATTAGTTCCCTGTGCCTCTGTCCAGCACATTCTGGCTAGGCTTATAAATGCCTTCGGGCAGATAGCCTAGTACCTACCTATGAACCTATGAACTAGAAATTTGTAAGTGGGCAGAATGTTAATGTAGAAAAAAAATAAGGCTGCAAATCAACTGTTACTCAAGAATTTGTGTTCTGTTGTATTCTAAAGAGGACAGCAACTAAAATGCATTTGGATGTATAAAGCACCAAATGATTGGCTCCACGATACATAAATAACTTACATCAGTGCAGTGGATTTGCATCTCTTCTGGAAATTAAATAAGTTTAGTTATTGAAAACAACAAATTCCATCACTAGGTCATAAGCAGAGTTTTACTTTTGACACAATAGCTCAGCTCACTATTTACCTTCCCAATGGATGCAAAATTATTCTGTTAGAAAAAAACAACTGAAAATCTATAAATCTTATGCCCACTGGACTGCCACAAGTATCAGCATTAAACACTCTGAGAAGCCTAATAAATCATGCTCTTCATTAGATCACTGTTGCTGTAGCCTAAACTACATGGGATGTCCAGTGAAGAATCAGACCAGCCAGCTAGCTTCCAAAGCTTTAGGATATCGTCTATGCATCCTACCCATCATGCACCCCAAGGAGAGCAGTATAAAGTCAGACGCTAGGATGCCAAAACTTCAGAACTTTCTTGCTGTGAAGTGTGGTCTTCCCTCTGGGCTTTGAGTGATTGATGGTTAGCTAGAGCTTCTCCAAGGATGGCAAATAGCTAACCCTTTGAGGAGTATTTTCCACTTCAGCATATTTTGGGAAGGAAAGCTATTTTCTGTCAGAAATATTTGCTGAAAAATAAAGCTGGTGTTTTTAGTGTCTGTCACTAAACTATTTACCTCGTCTGACCTTATTTGGTTATGGCTTCCTGTAGGAGATACCTTTAAGATAACTGACTTAAGTGAGAAAAGAAATACTTTTGGCCAAAACTTGTGACTAGTAGCTAGCACTCAAGGTTTTGGGGTTGGCCATTGAATATATTTATCTTAAAATATATTGTTCCTGTCAGGTTGTTTCACTGACAATCCTAAACTCCTCTACCTACTTGTCTCAAACTTTTTTCGGTTGGCAGATAGTCCTGAGTCCTTGTCAGTGTATTCTTATTATTTGTCATTTTGTGATGAAAAGTGTTACTTTTCTATCAAAAAACTGTTTTTAGGGACTGGGGCTAGAGTGTTTGGTGGCTGTCATCAAGAGTCAGAACTTAACTTTTCTGTCAAGAGGTAATACTGACTCTTCACGGATTTGTTAGCCACTTGTTAGATGCCTTTTTGGTAGCCAGACAGTCCTGAGTCCTTGTTTCCCTTATGATCTATAGTTGTTTGTAAGGAAAAGTGTTACTTTTCTATCAAAAAGTGTTTTTGGTGACTTGGACAAGTGTACTTAACTGTCATAATTTAAGACGGATTTTTCAAAGCTTTGCTACCTCTTGTCACACACCTTGTCGGGCTTGGATATGGACCAGCATCCCAGTAACTAGATAGTTCCCTCTCACGCAAGAAGATAAAAGTTATTCAGCAGACTTAAATCTTAATTTTGGCTTACCCTTTGCCTCAGCTGCTGATGGGCAGCCATGTTTTGGTCATCTGTTCATCCTTGGACCGCACATCTCTTTTTCTTGGTCCCTCTGGTGCTGTTCCTCAGGAAGCCACTAAGGACTATGAGGCAGATATGTTCTCTGTGGCTACTCACCCGACATTGTCAGGTAAGGGAGAACCACTCTTACTGACATCAGTGAAGGGACCAGGTGATGCTGCTTCTATAAGCTGAAAAGAGAAGCTTCTTTCCCGGGAAGGGACTCTCCTTCATGGCATTCGTTTTCTGTATGGGTGTTGGGGGGGCTTCCCAGTTTAAAATATCTTCTCTTAAACCAAATAAGGAGGATTGGCTGGGCTTTGCTAAATAATTATTTAAAACATTTCAATCTTTTCGTGCTGAGTTTTCCCCTCATTAAAAAAAAAAAAGATTTTCTTCTCTTGCAGATTCTGATTCCCAATCCGAGGGACAAGATTTAGACTTAGAATGTGTTTCCGATGTCCCTACCCCATAAAACAGGGAATCTGACTCTGAGTAATGTTATTCTTTGCATTACCTTCCTGAAGATCTGTGTTTTTCCTGATATTATTGTAAGAATGAAGGACTTATTTTGGTGGGAGTAAAAAGAAATACCAGATAATGGTTAAGGAGTTTACCTTAAAGACACAAGGTGCAGGGTTTGATTCTCACATGGGGTAACTGGCTAGGCTTCAAATGGCCCAAAAGTGCAATTAGCCTAGTACTAATCTATGAACATATTAAGTCTATATTATTTATTACAGGTGGATTTTCCTCAGTCAGCAGTTATTCCTCCTGTGTTCATAGCCTTAGGAGATGCTTTATTTGCTCCCAGCAGCTTGCCTGAGAGTCAGCCATCTGCTCTCAGAATGTCTGATAAATTATATAAGATGCTCTAATCCCACAAATTCCTTTTTTTCTAACTTCAGATCAAATTTTGCAGTCCCTTGTCTGTCAAAATCAGCTTTGGCAAAGCTCCTTACAGCTTCTATTTCTATTTCTTCTGAGAAACTGGGAAAAGCTACTGTTAGGTTTAGGAAGAAAGCTTATGGTTCTTCCACCTCAGCCTTCAGAATAGTCAATTATCAAACTCACTTATCTCTGTTTTTCCTGGCTTCCTTCAACAATGTGAGAAAGTTAATTGCTGACATTCCTACTTCAGAGACTAAAACATCCCTGAATTCATTTCTTTGTTCAGTGTGTCAGGTGACCAAACATTCTCTAACATGGGCTTCGAACATTGCTGATGCTGTACCTGGAGTAGCTGTCACTAGGTCAGTGATGAGAAAATGCTCCTGGCTACATTCTCAGAATTGACCAGAGGATGTCAAATCTGAGATCATGAATGCTTCCCTGGATAAGGAGGTGTTATTTGGTCATTCCTCTGCTGAGGTCCTTAAAAGGCTTGATGAAAGGAGAAAGTTAATTTTAGGGTGCCACACATTTTTCAAGCCTCCTTGTCAAAATATAATATAAAACTTTCTTCCAGATTACATTTCCTTTCCAGGAAACAGAATAAGCAAGCATTCTCAGCAAGGCATAGCAAACAAAATTAAAAAAAAAAAAAAAAAAGCAATGGGAGGGCGATTCAAATTCAGGCTAAGAAATCAGACCGACTATATTCTATCTCAGGGATCTGCCCCACCCACCCTGGCAATCCTGTGTAGCTCTCCCAAAGGCATAAGATGACAGCAAACACTTGGGTGCTGAGAATCATTCTGTAAAGCTACAACTAGCAGCTGGATTCCGTTCCTCCTTTTCAGTGGATCCCTCTGCAACCATCCAGTCAAACCTCCTTGTTCCGTCCTATCCTAGATCAGATGTTGTCTCAGCGAGTTGTAGGACCTGTTCTCCCAGATCTATTTGGGAACGGTTTCTATTGAAGAATCTTTCTGGTACCAAAGAAAGAAGGAACCTTGCGACATGTCCTAGACCTTTCTTCTCTAAATCTTCACATCAAAATCCTAAGATTAAAAATGTTCTCTCTACAGTCTGTTACCTCTCATTCCATCTCTCAGTTTTCTAGCAACTCTGGATTTAAAAGAATCTTATCAAGATTATCCAGAGCCCCAAGACTGTTTCTGAAGAGTCAGACTCCTGTACATCAAGGCAGGTTGCAGGGTATTCACACTTTCTCTTGTTTAGATAATGGTCTTGTTCTGCATATTCTTTCACAAGTTGTTGAAAATGACTAGCTTGGGTAATAAAACTTTTTTTCTCAGCCTGGAATATTAGGCAAACAGAGAAATCTTCTCTCATTCCATCTCGCAGGATAATGTTTCTGGAATGTCTACTGAATATATCCCTCATGATGTCCTTTCTTCCTCAGGGCAGAGTGGAATTTTACAGGGTGCAGTTTCTAATATTTACCAAAGAGATGCAAGCTTTTGCCAGGGAATATTTCAGAATTCTAGGTTTTATGGCCTATATTATCCTCCTGATTCGTTTGATCAGATTTCATATCAGGAAAATTCAGTGATTCATCAAAACAGTCTGGGTCCAACACCAAAACTCCCTTTGTGAAAAATGGTTTACTCAGGTGGGCGTATCCATCATCTCTCACTGTAGGTCTCCCCTTTTCCCCTTCCAGCCCTTATTCAGTCTGTAATCACATATACATCAGGCATTGTTTGGGCAGATGTGTCGAAGGGGATGAACGTCTAGGGAATGTGGAACAAGCAAGACAAATTAAAGCGCATAAATATTAAAGACATGATGGGTCTAATAAATGTTCTCAAACTGATGAACCGTCTTTGATCTCCAGGCCCTCTGCTAGTAATCACAGACAGTACCACAGTGATGTGGTACACAGATAAATGGAGGAGAGGGCAAGCCCTACCCCCCTTAAAGACTAGCTATGGTATCTTGGGTTATAGTGACTCAGCACAATCAGAGCAAAACATTATTGCAGACAGACTAAGCAGGTGTAGGACAGATCCTCATGTAAGTGTAGAAGTAGATTCTATTTAATTCTATTTTGCAGGATCTAGATAATAGCTCAGAGAACTTCCTACAAGATTAGTTCATACATACAGGTATCACTAGTGAGTAGTGATGCAGATGATTCCAGATTAAAATATTCAAATGTCATTGTCATCATCTTACTTTGAAAAGTGATACTTTATTCATCTTGATCAAATGCATGTTACTAAACCTTGTCAGGGTATCTAACTCCTCCTAAGTCATTAAATGTAAATATTTTAAATCGAGTACTAACAAAGCAACAGGATAATAATAGCTTGACTATTACATTTGCAAACATATAAATATTCAAAACACAGCATTTCACTCAGAAAACACAAGTATGGGTACACATGAACTATCAGAATTTTCAATTACTTATACATAAATGTTAACAACAATGAATGAAGCAGACTATGTGTCAGACTACTGGTTGTAAACTACTATCTAAACTTGTAATAATACTGAACCACATCACTGTTCTTTGGCTTTAAAATGACTATCATTAGTATTAAAGAAATCCCAATCCCTCTGAGCTACACGCTCTAGGGACCTAAACCTTGTCACCACAATAGACAGAACATGCTGGAGGGATAGATTCCTGTCCCAGAGACTTCCCATACTCTGGAACAAACTGCCTATCTGTATCAAACAAAGCTCCTAATTATCACTCTTCAAGAAATCTTGATGATTGGATGGGAGATGGGAAATTCACCCCGGGGATCACTTCTGTGGCTCTGCTTGACAGGGGCACAGGAAAGTAATTTTCTTGGGTGGCAAAAGCCAGGGTACCGTTTGGCTAGGCTTATATAGGCCCTAGAGCCATTAGCCTAGTACCTACCTATGAACCTATGACCCTATAAAGCAGCAAACAATGCATGAGTGGTCTAACGTGCACAGAAGGAGAACAAGTTACCTTCCGTTAATAACATTCTTTGTATTAATATTGTTAATGGTGTGTGTATTACTGTTGTAATTACTTTGCTGTTATTGTTTACAATTACATATGTATTACTGTTTATATTTATTTATGTAGGTATTATTGTGTAGACAATAACCATGTCTGCATTTTAATTTTTCTGTCAGACCAGGATGTATTTAGTTCACATTTTTGAACCATATTTATTGGGGACCAGAAATGTAATGATGCTGCTTTTGCCTTTTTTTTAATTTGGACATAAATTAAAATGACTGAGGCTCTGGGAGTGACTTGACATCTATGGAGACATTTTGGGTAGTGTTAGTGACATTATTTAACTGAAATAATAATAATAATAATAATAATAATAATAATAATAATAATAATAATAAAAATAAATAAATAAATAAAACTGACTGCCTAGATTATAGTTAGAACAAGTCGACAAAGGCAAATATGCCTCATGTTTTCTAGAGACATAGATGGAAGGTAGAGGTGGTTGGTAGTGACATAACAATTAGAATGTAGAGAATAACAACAATCATCCTAGATATTCACTCAGGAATCATGACTAGGGCCTACTGGGTTCAGTGTGCCCCAGAAATAGGCTTGATCTAAGGTGTACCAGGGATCAGAAAGTCAGTTATGGAATGACATAGCTTGTTGCATTAGCATGACAGATAGCAATGGGCATGAAGTAGTGATCTGTAGGAGTCAGGTCATGAACATGAGGGAGAAGGCTTCTCATTCAGCACGGGACATTCTGTACGCAATGCCAACAGTAGTGTGCCACCCCTGCCCCCGACAGCCCACACAAAGATCTGGGGCTTCTTGTATCCTTTGCTGGGCATGTAGAGAGCTGTATAATATCAGGTAATGGTAGGTAACATATAAATCATACTCCTGGCTGGGCCATGTCTATAGTTGTTAATTGGGCTTACTTGACATAACATTCAGAAACTCACATTAAAATAGAGGAGGGACTGTTTGTATTTAAATAATAACACCTCTGTAAAGAGGAAATTAACTGCAACACAATCACTGTGCACTTTCTTCATTTCATTAGAAGGGTTTGGAAGTAAATGTTACTGCTAAACATATTGCTTGGGGGAAGGGACATGTTTGACCTTTCCTTATGAGTGTCTAAGAGTTTCATATCCCTCAGTAGCCATAGCATGGATGAATAACTTTCCATACTTGATGTC
Organism: Protopterus annectens; assembly: GCF_019279795.1. NCBI lineage: Eukaryota > Metazoa > Chordata > Ceratodontiformes > Protopteridae > Protopterus > Protopterus annectens. The sequence continues at coordinate 1,264,997,559 of NC_056728.1, forward strand.
TACAGTCATTGTCAAATTAGTGATTGACTATAAGAGTGTCTGACACTAGTATGTAAGGTATAAGCCTGAAGCTGCTGAAGTTTAGAAAGCCATACCCTTTTTTGCCTGCCGCTTTCCACTTAGGCTCATGGCCCTCTACATAAGCTCAGTGCCAGTCAGCAGCACTAAATTAGGGGTGGGGTTAGAGTTGTGTCTCTTAGCAACAAAGTACCAAATGGAGCTGCAGAAAAGAGCTCTCTTGAGTCACAGTAGTTTTGAAGCAGGACTGTCTATGCAGTGCCTCTCAAACAGGAAATAATGACAAGAAATGTGTGGAGATTAAGCAGATCTTATCTTTTCTCCAGAAAACAAAACAGTCCTTACAATGATTCCTGCAACAGAACAGCAGTTGTTTCTTGTCAGACTGCAGTACATATTTTTATTTTATTGTATATATTATTTCATTTTCAGGCATTGCTGGGCATTTACAAAAACGTATTCTACAATTCTTTTTTGCATTTTTTTTTATTGGCAATTTGGCGACTCTGTAGTGTAATTCACGTTTGCCAACATCTTGCCAAGTTCAGGAACCAGATGCCTGTTTCTTTTTTGTGCCAGGACTGTGGGTTTAAAAAAAAACAAAACATTAATATACTGGCATAAATAACAGACAACATAAGCCAGTTTTGCAGTTTATATTCTTGTGGGGTGTATTTAGTTCCTGGATGAGAAATGAGATGCAATTGCTTAGCAATAACTTATGACTGGGACTGGGTACCACAGGATTTACACACTCTTGGTGTAAAAGCCTGAGTGAGCAAACAAACCCAACCGTGGGTAAATTCTGTGATACCCACAACCAGTCATAGGTTGTTGCTATTATACATTGACATTATTTAAGACAGAAATTGCTTAGCTTTCTTAAATAATGCTGTACAGTGCACATCTTTCAATGACCATTGCTGGTATATTTTATTTTATTCTATACATTAGTTGAAGATGTAAGCCCTCTGTATACAAGTGTCCCTTTTCAAGGTTGACACAGAAGCACTGTCTGACTTGCTCGGAGTCACGCAGTGTGTAACTGGAGGTAAAGGGAATCAAGCTCTTTATCCTTTTCCTTATTTATAGACTAACATTGTTACCCACACCCTGTGCCATATATTGTATCTCTGTTCATCTGTCCATACGATGAGCCTTGTACACCTTATACACCTTATACATACATGCCTCCAGTTTTAGTGGTACACTTTAATGTCCTGCTACAGGGTGTTTAGGATGCACCACAACCTCTCTTACTATGTTATAGATGGATCCATGATTTGTGTTTGGTAGCTGGTGTCCTAATCTGGCTTTAGTACTTCATACTGTTTCATACCTTTTAATCTCGTAGTGTAAGAAATCTGGACAACACCTAAAAAATAGAGAGAGAGGAAGGTGAAAAACTAGGGACAGATTTTAAATATTTCCCTTATAAACTTAGAAAGTTGCTAGAATAACAGGATTTATGATAGCATGCATTTTCTGAAGTATATGAAGCGTGAAACTGAAATGTATGTCATTATTTACTGACTTCAGTCCTTTGCGATTTGCCAGAAACCACAAATGTTATGAGGAACAGACCAGAAATATGAGGTAAAAATCTGGACATTCTGTGAAAATCTGGACAGTTGAGAGGTGTGGCCTGTTTACAAGCAGACCACAATATTTACTTT